>NC_085013.1:24730728-24733228 GCF_963854185.1 Sardina pilchardus
TGTGGTTTGAAATCTCTGTCACCCGGTTAATTACGCTGCCGCTGCTTTCTTTTCTATTTCCGTCGCCGTGTTCCTGTTCCTACGCCGCCGTCTCTGTTCCACCACGGCCCCACCGCGGCCCCACGGCGGCCGGAGAACGAGAGCGCGAGCGAGACGGAGGGCAGGCAGAGTTGAGCGTGAGGCTGAGAGTCCCGCTGCAAAGAGCAGATGGTCGGCCAAACGCTAGTGGACACAGAGGAGGAAGAGGAACGTTAGTGGACACAGAGGAGGAAGAGGAGTGTTAGTGGACACAGAGGAGGAAGAGGAACGTTAGTGGACACAGAGGAGGAAGAGGAACGTTAGTGGACACAGAGGAGGAAGAGGAGTGTTAGTGGACACAGAGGAGGAAGAAGAACGTTAGTGGACACAGAGGAGGAAGAGGAGTGTTAGTGGACACAGAAGAGGAAGAGGAACGTTAGTGGACACAGAGGAGGAAGAGGAACGTTAGTGGACACAGAGGAGGAAGAGGAACGTTAGTGGACACAGGAGGAAGAGGAGTGTTAGTGGACACAGGAGGAAGAAGAACGTTAGTGGACACAGAGGAGGAAGAGGAGTGTTAGTGGACACAGAAGAGGAAGAGGAACGTTAGTGGACACAGAGGAGGAAGAGGAACGTTAGTGGACACAGAGGAGGAAGAGGAACGTTAGTGGACACAGAGGAGGAAGAGAAACGTTAGTGGACACAGGAGGAAGAGGAACGTTAGTGGACCCAGAGGAGGAAGAGGAACGTTAGTGGACACAGAGGAGGAAGAGGAACGTTAGTGGACACAGGAGGAAGAGGAACGTTAGCGGACCCAGAGGAGGAAGAGGAACATTAGTGGACACAGGAGGAAGAGGAACGTTAGTGGACCCAGAGGAGGAAGAGGAAATGGCTCAGCGATGGCCTAGAATGGACCCGCCGATGTGATGGGTCTCCCAGGGGAGTTGGGGGGTATAGGCCCAGCCTAGGAGACAGAACCGGGTGAGAGGGGTCTTTCTCACAATAAGCTCACCTTTATGATGGACAGTGCAGGGGGTATTTCATGGTCCATGCAAATGCACACACACACACACACACACACACACACACACACACACACACACACACACACACACAATGTAAACATACAGAAAGCAGAGGCAGAATGCCTTCTTGAAGGTACAGATACACACATGCATTTACCCACTCACACACACAAGACCTTGTGTACACACAGAATACCTCACTCCTCTCTCACACACACACACACACACACACACACACACACACACACACACACACACACACACTCACAGGAGGTTCTGTTGCCAGCTCTCGTCCCTTTTTGTGTGCTCTGTGATATTATATGAGAAAAGAACGCAATATAATAAAATATGTCAACAAAATAAATTACCTACTTCTCTCAGCCCTTTTAGGTCCACAAATACGCCGTTTGTTGATTTTGTTTGGTCTGCGTGGTAGTGACCTAGTACACCTCATTGACTTCTTTGTGAAGAAGTTAGAATGAGGGAGTCTCGAGTCATGAATTCGTCCTCCTCAGAGATTTTTTTAGAGCTAATGTGTTTGCTGAAAAGGTAGCACAGAAAGAAAAGACCTCATGTTTATATCTGTTTTTGTATGAGAGGGAGAGAGAGAGAGAGAGAGAGAGAGAGAGAGAGAGAAAAAAGAAATAGAGAGAGGATGTGAATAAGTGACAGAGAAAGGCTGTATTTGAGTGTGTGAGTGTATGTGTGTGTTTTGAGTGTGTGTGTGTACGTGTGTGTTTTGAGTGTGTGAGTATACGTGTGTGTTTTTGAGTGTGTATGTGTGTGTTTTGAGGCAGTTTTTTTTTTTGAGCGCGATCAGCAATAGCAGGAGAAAAGAAAGCGAGAGCGATTAAAAGCCCTGACATGGAGGGGGAAGTCTGAGCGTAGCGCCGCTAATGAGTGGGGAACAGGGAGCGCCCCAGTCTCTCCGCCACCAGAGGAGCGCGCGGTAAACGCCTTCCGCTCTGCACTGCCACCGCCACCGCCACCGCCACCACAGACCTGCTCCACACCGACTCCGCAAGCGACAGACAGGCCACTTTTCATCTTCCTCCTGTGCAGCGTGGGAGGACTTCCAAGAGGGGAGATAAAGAGAGAGAGAGAGAGAGCGAGAGAGTGTGTGTGTGTGTGTGTGTGTGTGTGTGTGTGTGTGTGTGTGTGTGTAAGCCAGGGAGATGCAGCAGGTAGTGGATGTCAGCGTATTCCTGGTGGAGTTGAATTTAGAGGTTGTCCCAGTTAATATTTCGAGATGTCTTTTTGAAGCCACTGCTACCCCCCCCGCCTGACATGCTAATGTAGTGTTTGTGTGGAGGCGCTTGGAGACGCAGCACTGTGCTCCCCACGGACTGACTGCTCGCTGTGGAGCCACGCTGGTCCATAGTACTCCCCTCATGGAAAAGAACTTTAGTAATACTATAATATTTTATAACAGTAGTTCTACAGCAGTCTATAACACT
>NC_085013.1:24738228-24745728 GCF_963854185.1 Sardina pilchardus
TGCACCAGATTCGGCCTGCGTCTGGCTCAGAGCTGCCTCTGAGTCGGCTAGATTGCACAGTTTCTCAACTCTCCCCAGGCTCTCTCTCTCTCTCTCTCTCTAACATTCCTTCTATTTCTCATACCTCTCTCACTTTTTCCCTTTCTCCCTCCTTCCCTTTTTTCCTCCTCCCCTCTGTCCATTCTCCCTGTCTTCCCCTGTTTTTCCCCATTCTACTCTTTTTCTCTCTCTCTTTTTCTCTCTCTCTTTCCCTTTCTCTTCCTCCCCCTCCCCCCTCTTTAACTGCGGTGTCCCCCCATTCTCTGCATTCCTGTAGCTGGCTCCTCTCAACACAGCTGAACTCTCACTCCTATCAAAGGAAGCTCTGTGCTGGAGGAGAGGTGCTGTTGTAGGACAGAGGGACCTTTTGTGCCCTCTGTACCCAGCGAGCAGCTCCCCTCCCTGGGGAGGTGAGTGGGGCTCGTTGGGGTGATGGTGGTGGTGGTAGTGGTGGTGGCTGTGAGCACTGCAGCGTTGGCCCGCTCTACGGAGAGGAGAGAGGAGAAGTAATTACTGTTTGTGTGGCGCCCATCCAGAGCCCGTTGTCGGGGCCTTGGGAACACAGTGTTGTCAGGCACTTAGGAACGCCGGCGGCGGCGGTGGACAGAGTGAGCGAGGTCGTCCAGTGGAGCGAGGGATCCAGAGCGCATGCTGGGGGGCCCAGGGGCTATTCACCAGGAGCATGACTGCTGCTGTCTGCTCAGTGGTCCCCTATGGGTGGGAGTTGGAGGCGACTGTGTGTGTGTGTGTGTGTGTGTGTGTGTGTGTGAGTGAGTGTGAGAAAGTGTGTTTCTGTGTGTGTATGCGTGTTTGTGTACATAAATGTATGTGTGCGTGTGCGTGTGCGTGTGCGTGTGCGTGTGCGTGTGCGTGTTTGTGTTTGTGTTTGTGTTTGTGTTTGTGTTTGTGTTTGTGTTTGTGTTTGTGTTTGTGTTTGTGTTTGTGTTTGTGTTTGTGTTTGTGTTTGTGTTTGCTGGTGTGACAGAGACTCTGGCATACCTAGCTTCCACTCTGGCATTTTGCTGCACCTCTTCTCCCTACTTCAGCTTGTGTAGATCCCCAGTGCTGTGTGTGCGTGCGTATGTGTGTGCTGGAGTGTGTCGGTGTGTGTGTGTGTGTGTCTGTTTGTTGGTGCAATAGAGATACTCTGGCATTCCACTGAGCCTCTTCTCTGTAGCTGTACACAAGTAATCTAGTGAAGTGCTTTAACTCCGAGAGCAACTGAAGCAGGTGTGCAGGAGAGCAGGGGCACACACACACACACACACACACACACACACACACACACACACACACACACACACAGGCACATATAGCTGAGAGAGGAGGGGACTCAATCTCAGGGGCCTCACTAAAATAGGCATTTTAACAGGAGACTGAAACAACCAGCTACCGACCAAATTTAGCATAGCATCTTAAATCATAGTGGTCTAAACTATTTGGTGATGAATTTATAACATCCTTGTAAAATATGACCAGGCCCTACCGTTCAACCTGTATGTTAAAGGTGAGGTGAGGTGAGGTTTATTTTTATCAGTCACATGCCCACAAACCCTTTCAAAGAATGGTGCAATACAAACCATAGTTTTCATCTGTTCTGTATGAGACCTTACGTTTTTATGTTGAAAATATTTAAACTTGAGTGAGTGATGAACATCTTTTTTTAATAATTGGAAGCATATTTGTAAGATTTACACTGTGGTATATTATAAAGGTGGTGCGTAATAAAGTTTTACCATTATAAAGGTGGTGCATTATAAAGTTATAATGCTATAAAGTACTACGCTTTGTAAAGTTATAGCATTATAAAATTGATGCGTTGTCTCCTGTTTTCTGTGCAATGATAAGTTTGTGAGCCACCGAGTGTAGGTGCACCAGTGTCAAGACAGACAAAGTTAGACTAAAAAATCCCCCCCTGCTGAAGCATTTTCCTGAGCCAAGCAGAATTTCACTTGTCCCTCTATCTCTGCTCACTGTAGCAAAAGCCATGCATGTTGTCAGATTGCATGCATCTGGGATTGAAGTTGTATTTTTTTAGAAATTCAGATGACTTGTTTTTCTGCCTTTCTCATGCACGCACGCACGCACGCACGCACGCACGCACACACGCACGCACACACAAATACACACAAGCACACCTCTGTGTTTGTGTGTGTGTGTGTGTGTGTATGTGTGTGTGTGTGTGTGTGTGTGTGTGAGAGAAAGAGAGGGGGGTTGCTGTTATGTTTCTTGTTCTTTTCCTTCCAACCACAGACTAGTTTCATCATCGGTAGCTGTTTACTACTGTTGCCAGGCAACAAGCAGGCAGGAGTGTGTGTGTGTGTGTGTGTGTGTGTGTCTGTTTGTAGCTTGATGTCGCTACACTGCAGTGAAGCATGCTTTCACTTTTTATTCATTGTGTTTATTTGGTTCATTTCTGAAATGCCTCACACTGGAGAACACTCCTGTCTCTCAGACGTGCACATACCAGTTCATTTCTTACGCACTTCTGAATCACTGACTGACGTATCCATGGAGCCGTCTAAGTTGATTTTTGACAGCCTAGAGCTTAGAGTAGTTATTAGTAGTTGTGTTTAGTATTTGGCTGTGAAGCAGGAGCTATCATCATCATCAGCAGACTCTGGGTTTCTAAATAAAGACTTGAGCGGGCCGATCCTCCTCCTGCCCAGTCCAGTTGCACTGCGCGCGTTCTGTCTGCTTTGCTGACCATCACATCTGACCGTCTGCCTCCCCTCCCCTGTAAACACACACACACACACACACACACACACACTCCCCTCCCCTGTAAACACACACACACACACACACACAGACACACACAGACACACTCCCCTCCCCTGTAAACACACACACACACACACACACACACACACACACACACTCTCCCCCCCTCCTCTGTAAACAGCATCCTGCTGCATCATCACTGTCTGAAGCTGCCTGCTGCCCGCTGCCTCTCAAATCGTTCCCATGGCGATGCGGCCGGCGTGGATCGGGCTCTCCCGGGCTGACCGCTGCCCTGTGAGGTCACCCGCGTGATAACGCCATCTCCGCTCGGGTGGGCGCGATGCCCCTCATCGCCTCCGCTGGCTGCCCAATCGCTAATCTGCCACGGTGGTGGTGGTAGTGGTGGTGGTGGTGGTGGAGGAGGGGGTCGAATGGCTGGCTGGCTGGCTGGCTGGCTGGCTGGCAGGGTTGTGGGGGGCAGAGGCTGGATTAGTGGGGATCTCCGCTCCGCTCGTCCTGCTTCCTGTCGATGAGAGCGTGGCGTGGCCCCGGCCTCTGGTTGACCCCCATGACCCGATCAGGAGTCACTGGACCCATTCATGCAGCCAGCCTGGGAACCAGGGCGTATGGGGGCATGGGGGGGCAGAAGGGTGTGTGTGTGTGTGTGTGTGTGTGTGTGTGTGTGTGTGTGTGTGTGTGTGTGTGTGTGTGTGTGTGTGTGTGTGTGTGTGTGTGTGTGTGTGTGTGTGTGTGTGTGTGTGTGTGTGTTTCTGTGTGTGTGTGAGGTTTCTGTGTGTGTGTATGTTTTGTGTGTGTGTACAGTATGTGTGTGAGACACGTTTCTGTGTGTGTGTATGTTTGTGTGTGTGTGTGTGTGTGTGTGCTCTCTGCCAGCTGCCGCTGTCACGCAGGCTAGGCCATCGCGTCCAGTCGGCTCCCGAAAGCTCCGCAGAACCTCTGTGTTCCTGTCAGTCCTGTGGTTGCTGTGATAACAGCAGAGGCCACACGCTGACCACGCTTATGTGCGTCAGTGCATCTTCTCTGATTTTCCTTCACATCAGTACACATACTGTACACACACATACACATACACACACACACACCCATGCACCACAAGTAAACTCTCATATCACTGTAGTCTAGCTATCACCATGCTAAGCTCAATCTTTTAAGATTGAACATTAGTCTGGGGAGTCTGTGCTTTATTTCTACTGCACAAAAGGCATGATCAATGGGCATAGTTAAAATGACTCCATACTCTTTTGGATAGTCCTTGGCTTCAACCAATCAGACCAACGATCCGGGTGCGCCTTCTGGATAAGCTAGTTTGTGATTGGACCCAGAAGATGTGGAAAGTAAGCAGGATGTACAGGTTTCCAGCCTGAGCTGCAGGGAGAATCCGAATTGCCGGCAGATCAGGCAGGGTTTACCCGGCCTAATATCACTGTGGAACAGGTCTCTGTTTCGGTGAAGTACTTCCTCCAGACATACAGTAGGAACGTCTCGCCCACTTAGCCTTTAGCCGTTTTGTCAATGACTGGTTGACTGCTGCTCTGCCTATAGCACAGGCTAGTGATTGTGATAGTGGAGTAGTTGAAATCGCTACTTCACAAGGTCTCCAGTGAGTCAGTGTGAGTCTGTAGCTGTGTCTCATTTCAGGGGCTGGATGCTTCGGAGCATTCGTGCTACCTAGCACCGGTCTTCTGTGACCGCATAGACCCGACCTAGCTGGACCAACGTTTTTTTAAACGGGACGGTCTAGCCCAAAAGAACGGCTCTGTTACGTCATGAGTCCGAGCTTGGCCTACTGATCTGTCAAACTCATGTAGGCTACGTGAAAAGCATCCTTTCAACACGCCCATGTCATCAAAACATGTTACATTTAACGCATAGGCTACAACAGTACAACATGCTACTACTGACTGAGAACAATCATCTATTCGATGTTTTATTTTTTATTTAGCAGACGCTTATAACATTCAGTGCAGAGGAAACGCTAACAAGGAATTAATGTGGCATAGGCAATGCCAATCTTATTTTATTATAAGACTAGTCAAAACAGTGATAGGAGGATAGCCTATATGGCCATATTCTATGCTTGCCTTGTCCATCTCCAATTTAAAATAATTTGTTAAACCACCGGCTAAAAGCGGCCACACAACTGTCGCATTAGGCTACTTTTCAAGAGATGGCTATTTCAAAGGGAGTTGGATATAGCGTTCATGTGAAACTTTACAGGTAGGGTAGGCTACAGATGGGCATGGCTAGCGTAATTGCTTTCGCTGCTTGACATAATTTCAAAAAACATCGGAGGGAATATAACAGGAGTTTAGATAACTGGCTATGGAATTGCAGGATAACGAGCTGTGATCAGCTGATGTGAACTTATGCTGGTCGTTTGCAGGCTTAAATGCATAACTATTGGACTTCGTCGTTAACTGACCTAGCTTGTAGCTCCATTGCAACGTTGACAAACGTCATTGAGGCTCAGCTGATGATCATATCCATGTTATCCATTTAGCAGAAGTTGATCGTCTCTTGTGCAAGTGCTGTTTGTAGGTTTATATCATGTTTATAGGCTCTTTTCATATCTCGATCATGCACAAAGCATCACATGCATTTGCCACATAAAATAGATCGACAAAGTAGGTTACTCTATTGGATTGCCCTGAGGAAGACCCGCTCCTGTTGAAGGGCAGTCTCATATAACGGCAGAAGATGCGCTCTCATATAAGTCGAAACGCGCTAACTTTATCCAATGAAATAAAGCATTTTTTAAAATGTTTTCACTTAATCGGTGTGCCTCGGACCTCTGACTAGCCTACTGCCTTCTACAAACTTTATCACCAAGAAACTTTAGGCTACAGGACAGTCGCAGTTTGTTTCAATTCTATTTTTGTCCGTTCCCGAAGAGCTGTTTTTTACGCAACACTCCTTCTCTCTCTCTATCTCTCTCTCTCTCTCTCTCTCTCTCTTTCTACGTTAGGCATTCTATTATTACAGGTTTACAATTAGTGATCAGACTTGCTTTCATTAGGCTTAGGCTACTGATTATACAGTATAGCCTACACGAAAACTATCTCCAGCGGCATCGTGTGTGCAGGCTGTGGTTAATTCAGGCTACACATTTTTTTTTAACTGATGGAATTGTATTTGCTACTTAATTTGCTAGGGACACATTTGTAATCTATCAAATTTAATCTAGTTTCTTCCATTAGGCTTGATGTCACCAACAAATGCTTTAAGAAACATTTGGTGGATGTCATTCACCCTTGAAATTTACGCAAACGGCCATCAACTAACATTACGATCTTCTAGTGGGAACCAATTATAATAGACTAGCCTATGCCTACTCACTAGTGATTATCTGAGCATAATGTTAATTGGCATATGACTTGATAAACCATTTGAAAGTGAAAGGCCAAAGTTTGAGCTTTATTTAGGAAGTGATTATTTTGATAGCCTACGGAAATCGGCGACATCGTTTAAGCAAAGTTCACATTTCAAAAAGTTATTTTAAAACTGAGACTTAACTGAAAATATATAATAACTTCATTTAAATATTATAACGTTTATTAAATGTTTAAACGTGTAGGCTACTCCTCTGCCGACTATCTCGCCAACTCAATGAAACGTCATAAACGTATCGAATCTTGGTGGCCAGGTAGGCCGCGAAGCATACATCTGATGCACACTCCGTTTCGGGGAAAAGAAGGGTGGGTTTGTCGGCCGGATTCGAAGGAGCCCACGGAATGGGACAGTACTAGGCGCGCCACTATGACGCAACCGGTCTACGAATCCGGCCTTAGAACCACGCAGCCCCTGGAATGAGACACAGCTAGTGTCTGTTCTTGTCTGATTCTCCCTCACATGATGGGCTGCTGTTCTCTGCCTGTCATACCCCTGGCTTATGAGGAACTGTGACGTGTTTAGATGTTTACTGTGAGAGTGAGATACTTATTGTGACATGTTTAAATGTTTACTGTGATAGTGAGATGCTTATTGTGACATATGTAGATATTTACTGTGGTAGTGAGATGCTTATTGTGACATGTTTGTGTTTACTGTGATAGTGAGATGCTTACTGTGACATGTTTACATATTTACTGTGGTAGTGAGATGCTTACTGTGACATGTTTACATATTTACTGTGGTAGTGAGATGCTTACTGTGACATGTTTAGATGTTTACTGTTATAGTGAGATGTTTACTGTGACATGTTAACATATTTACTGTGGTAGTGAGATGCTTACTGTGACATGTTTACATATTTACTGTGGTAGTGAGTGAGATGCTTGTTATGGTAGTGAGATGCAATAGTGAGATGCAGTACTGTGGTAGTGAGATGTTTACCTTAGTTGTGAGATGCTTACCGTGGAGATGTTTACTGTGGCTGCGAGATGCTTAGTGTGGCAGTGAGATGCTTACTGTAGTAGTGAGATGCTTACTGCTTATTGTGGTAGTGAGATGCTTATGTTGAGATGTTTACTGTATAGTGAGATACTTACTGTGGTAGTGAGATGCTTTCTGCTTACTGTGGTAGTGAGATGTTTAGTGTGGAGATGTTTTGTGTGGTGAGATGCTTAGTGTAGAGATGTTTACTGCTTATTGTGGTAGTGAGATGCTTAGTGTGGTGGTGAGATGTGACGTTTACTTTGGTAACGAGATGCTCGCTGTGGAGACCAGTTCTTCAGTGAATACTTAAGGTTTGGATGGTGGGTTTGGGTCTTCTGTGCA
>NC_085013.1:24750728-24753228 GCF_963854185.1 Sardina pilchardus
CAAATCCCTGTCCCCCCCCCCCGCCCCCCCTTCTAACACTTTTCCCCATTTTTTGTTGCCCGTGTGAATGCCTCCACCACTTCATTATAGAGAGGAAGTTCTTGTGGCAAGTTCCGCATGGTTCCTATCTGTGTCTGTGACTGTGACTGAGAAAGGCTGTGAGGAAAAGAAGAGTTTGCTTTTTATCAGAGAGACAGAGAGAGAGAGAGCGTGCATAAAGAGCATAAGAAAGCATGTTAATCACTCCAATATACTGTATGATTGCAATTCACATACGTCGGTTTTAAAAAACATCTGGCATAGAGATTTGTTCCTGAAAACCTCCATCCCATCCTAGTCTCTACCAATTTAATAATTCTCTTACTTCTATTTTTATCATTTTGCACCGTTCTTTTCCAAAAATAAATACATTCGAATAAATCATTATCTGTTTGTTTATGTTTCATAATCTTTTCATATAACAATGATTATTATTAGTAATAGTGTTGTTATTTATTAATCTGTCTACCTATTATTTTTTTCATTTTTTGTCATGTGTCAAGTAAAGAGACTTTTTAAAGTAAGGAGCTCTTGCAAACAAGATAGGGATGTTTGTCTCAGCCAGCCCCATGTCATTGTTGACATCGTCACGACACTATCATTATCCAGGTGAATGTAGCGAGGTGTTTCCTGGGTTTGGTACTCTGCCCTAGCGTCTCTCCACACCCCATCTGACCCACTGTCCTCTTGTTCTTTTGTAGGGCTGGGCGTTCAGCAGGAGAAGAGAGCAGGCCTATCCCCAGCGAGAGCTCACCATGCAGGCCTGAGCCTTGAACAGTCACTCCCCTCTCAAGTCTGGAGGCTATAGAAGCAGCTCATCATTCCTCCATCTCATCTGTGTCTCTTCCTCCTCCCATCCCCTCTCTCTTTCCTTTACCCCATCTCCCTCCATCTCTAAGGGCAAGCTCAGAGTAGCTGCTCTACTGCCCCATTCTACTGCCCCTTTCTCTCAGGCTCCGTGACCTCTCATGACCTCTCCCAGAGGTCAGTGCAGACCCTCTCGACTGTAGAGATGACCGCCTGTAGAGGCGACAGAAATGACCAGCGTTAAGCGTCCCCCTGCCGATCACACGGTCGGGGGGTCCATCCCGGCCACGGACGAGTTCTACACCCGCCACATGCGCATGGCCAATGGGAGCGCGGCGTCACACGCGGCACGGTCTGAAGGCTCCGCCTACTCCTCCTCGGGGGTGCCCAAAATGGGGGTGCGCGCCCGGGTCGCCGAGTGGCCCCCCAGGAGAGAGGTCGGAGCGGGCACGCGGCACGGCGTGGCGGAAATGGACCCCCCCGGCCTCTCGGGCGGCGGCGGGGGAGGGTCCGTGGGCATCGTGAAGACGAGCGCCGTCATGACCAATCAGGACGCGGCGATGCTGCGCAGCATCCACAACACGCTGCGGAGCCGCGCCCAGGCCCAGGCGCAGGGGCGGGGTCCCGCCGGACGCTCGGACTCCCCCGACGGCCGCTTCCTGTCCGCCCAGCGGGGCGCCACGCGACGCGTCCGCCAGCGCAGCAACAGCGACGTCACCCTCAGCGAGCTGGACGCCGGCGGGGACGGCGCGGACGACTGGGGCTCGCCGGCCACGCCGGGCGCCAAGTGGTCGCCCCTCCACCGCGTCTACGGCAGCACGTCGTCCATCGACCAGCAGCACCCGGGCGACAGCATCCTGGAGCTGCTCAAGGGGCTCCAGAGCGAGGCGTCCGGCGAGCAGCGCAGCCCGGCGGCCGAGCGGCTCGAGGAGCTGCTCAACGCCGCCGACCAGCAGGGCCTGACCGAGCTGACCGACGACGCGGCGGCGGCGGCGCAGCATCAGCAGGCGGGCCGAGCGCGCGACAAGCCGCCCAAGCGCCGCTCCAAGTCCGAGACGGGCGGCGAGTCCATCTTCCGCAAGCTGCGCGGCGTCCGCAGCGACGTGGACTCGCCGCGGGCCGGCTCGGACGCCGAGGACGGACGCGGCTCCGAGGACTGCGGCGTTGGCGGCGGCGTGTCGGTCGGCCCGCTCAAGCCCTGGGTGTGCCAGAAGGGCTTCACGCACTACGACGTGCAGAGCCTCGTCTTCGACCTCAACGAGGTCATCCAGAGCCGGCAGACGGCCGCCGCCCGCCGCAAGAACACCACCACGGGCGCCTCGGCCGCCGCCGTGGCCTCCTCGGCCTCCGCCTCCTCCACCCTCTCCTCCACGCACAGCCTGCCCTACAGCTCCCCTAGTGGCAGCCAGGAGGAGCTGAGCGGCCGCGACGACCCCGCCGAGACCCAGAGCAACGAGCTGGTGCTGGGCTGCCCGTTCTTCCGCACCGAGACCGGCGGCGGGGACGGCAGGGAGCCGGACGAGCCGGCGCCCGTCGAAGTGGGGGGCACGTACGAGTCACCGATGACCCCGTACTGCATGAACGCCGGCGTGGCGGTTCTGGAGGGCCAGAAAGACGGACCCAACGCCCTCAACGACCGGAACAAGCAGTACAT
>NC_085013.1:24763228-24780728 GCF_963854185.1 Sardina pilchardus
ATGTCATTTCATCGTTTTATTGTCCTCAAGGAAATGGTGAAAATGTCACTGCTGCGTAAAGAAGGGAGCTCATTTTACCGCCTTTGTGTGAGTCATAGCCGAGATTTATAAGGGTCTTTTTTTCCATCGCCGTGGAGACTGGCGGTGGGGGGAGAGCGGGCGAGTAAATCAGGTCTGTCTCACTGTGGGAGACGGCCGTGACCTTGCCCCATTCACCGGTAGACAATGGCGTCAATGGGGTGTGTGGAGTGTACGGTTTCTCTAGGACAATAGCTCCGGCTAACGCTAGCGCTTGTGTTAGCGTTCTCCATTCATTGGGTCTTTCTTTTCTTTTTTTTCTCTCTCTCTCTTTTGCTTGCAGCGGATTCCACGGGAACGCACTCCCTCTACACGTCGTACAAGGACTACGAGATCATGTTCCACGTGTCCACCATGCTCCCGTACACGCCCAACAACAAGCAACAGGTCGGCATCCTCACCTCTACCTTGCTCGTGCCCCAGGTGTGGTGCCAGTCCTACTGTACCTGGGCAGTGGGCACCTGGGCGGCCTGGCCTGGCCTGAATCCTCTAGTTGACGTAGGACATATTATTGCAGATGGGCTGTGTGATCTGCCTGTAGCACTGTTACTGCAGATGGCCTGTGTCAGTGGTTCTCAAAGTGTGTGGCAGGCAGACATACTGTTGTCATAAAGAGACAGATGTATGGATTATAACAGCAAAATAGATTCAGCAGAAAACAAAGACGTAAAACAATATTTTAGCGTTGCCATTTTGCCGGGGTAACAGGGTCAGGTGGGGCTTGAACATTCCCCAATGGAACCTCCAAAAATAGAGAGTGACAGAAAAAGTTTGAGAACCATTGGCCTATATGTACAGTACACTGTTACTGCAGATGGCCTATGCTATGCTATTTAACCTTAGTGCTGATGCATGTTTAATGCAGATGGTCTATGTTTTTTTTTTGTTTTTTTTTCGTTAATGCTGTTACATATTACTGCCACTGGCCGGCCCATGTTATCCGATCTGTAGCGCTGTTGAATATGACTGTATAATCCTTTGCCTAAATCAACACCGGCTATAGACAGTAATATGTAACAGCATTAAGGCTAAACATTAAAAAAAAAAAAAAAAAACATAGGCCATCTGCATTAAAGTATTACGTCGTCTTGCTGAAAACAGAGAGACCCTGTTTGGTGATGTATGCTGATATCTCTTCTCACATGCCGCATTATAGAATGTTGTTGCTATGCAACACGTGGAAAACATTCAGTAGCTTCACATGACTGTGGACACTGAAGTGTTTCAGTGGTGTGGTGTTTGTACTGTAAATAAACCTGTGGAGTGAGGGGTTTGTAAATAAAAAGTGATACGTAAATAAAGGGCGTGGCTGGTCTAAGGCCGGTTCTGAGTCGGTTCTAATCATGGAGGTATTGGTTCTAATGGGGCGGTGGTAGTGGTAGTAGTCTGAAAGATGGGGCGGTGGTAGTGGTAGTAGCCTGAAAGTTGTCTGTTCAATTCCCCGACTTCCACCGTTGTGCCCTTGAGCAAGGCACTTAACCCTAGTTAGTTCTAAGTTGCTCCGGGGACAGTGTAGTATAGTGTAATATAGTTGACATTTGTAAGTCACTTCGGGCAAAAAGTGTCTGCTAAGCGTAATGTAAATGTAATGTAAATGATCCGATTCTGCTCCCTCAGCTACTCAGGAAGAGGCACATTGGGAACGACATCGTCACCATCGTCTTCCAGGAGCCCGGAGCTATGCCGTTTACTCCCAAGAACATCCGCTCACACTTCCAGCACGTCTTCATCATCGTTCAAGTGCACAACCCCTGCTGCGACGACACATGCTACAGGTGAGCATACTGTACATCACACACACACACACACACACATACATACACACGCACACAAACAGTACATCACACTTTCACACACATACATCATGCACACACACACACGGACACACACACATACATTACTGTGCATCACGCACACACTTACATCTCACACATACACACAAACACATACATCACGCACGCATCATGCACACACATACTGTATAACACACACACACACACACACACACACACACACACACACACACACATTACTTGTTGCCACTCTTATCACAGGCCTGTGCTACCCAGACTCTTAACTGAGACAGCGGCTCATGTTTTTCTTCTTTGCTCTCGCCTCCTTTTCTATCAGACTTGAAACACTTTTGTTCTCACGAAACACTTTGCTTGTTTGAACTGGAAGTTTCTCTCTGTTGCAAGAGACCTTTTCTCTCTCTGTGTGTAATGTGTAAGTGCATTTGTGTGTGTGTGTGTGTGTGTGTGTGTGTGTGTGTGTGTGTGCATTCATGTGTGTATTCATGTGTGTCTGTGTGTCCGTCAGAGAGAGTATGAGTACATTTGTGCATGTGGGTGTGTAGGTGGGTGCATCAGAGAGAGAGAGAGAGAGTACAATTGTGTGTGTGTGTGTATGTGTAGGTGCATGTGTGTGTGTGAGAGAGAGAGAGAGAGAGAGAGAGAGAGAGAGAGAGAGAGAGAGAGAGAGAGAGAGAGAGAGAGAGAGTATGAGTACATTTGTGTGTGTGTGTGTGTGTGTGTGTGTGTGCCTGATCGACCGTTGGTGAGCTGATAACGCTCCAGTAGCTAGCAATTCCCCCTGCAGCTGCTGTGTGAGTGCTGGAGAGATGGCTAGTGCCCAGAGCTGAGTGAGAATACTGCGAGTGCTAGCGGAGCTGGCTAGCTAACGTGGAGTGTTAAGTGAGAACTCTATATGAGAGTGGGGAGCTGGCTAGCGTACAGCGCTAAGTGAGAACTCTGTGTGAGTGTGGGGAGCTGGCTAACTAGCGCAGAGCATTAAAGTGAGAACTCTGTGTGAATACAGGTGGAGCTGGCTAACTAGCATAGAGCGCTAAGTGAGACCTCTGTGTGAGTGTGGGGAGCTGGCTAACTAGCATAGAGCACTAAGTGAGAAGTCTGTGTAAGTGCAGGTGGAGCAGGCTGACTAGCGTAGAGCGCTAAGTGAGAACTCTGGTTCCTTCTACCCCATGGTGTGTTTCTCTCACTCTCTTCATATCAGATTTTATTTTACATCTCTCATTGCTGTCTCACACTGACGCACGCAAACACACAGAGGCACACAAACACACATATAAAAAGATAACAAAAAACCCAGAAACACACACGCACGCGCGCGCACACATACACACACACACACACACACACACACACACACACACACAGAGAGATACACCATCCCCAGCGCTATTTTGCATCTCTCTCCCTGTCGCTGTCACATTCTCTCCCATCCTCTCTCTCTTCCCTTGGCCTCTCTCCTCTCTTCTGTCCCTTGCTACGCCACTCATCCCCCACCCCCCAAGCCCCCTTCCCCTCCCCATGCCTGCGGGCCCTGGAGCCAGAGCAGTCTGAAGGAGTTAGCCAGCGCGCGGTTGAAGGATTCCCTTCCCAGGAGCGGCAGAAGAGAGAACACGAGCGGCAGTGTGTGTGTGTGTGTGTGTGTGTGTGTGTGTGTGTGTGTCTGTCTGTCTCCAGTGCTCTTCAGCAGCAACACGCTCCTCTCCGAGCTCATATCATTCGGAGCTCTCACAGCGATCACCAGTAGTAGCACCAGGACCTGCTCCACGGTCCCCACCCCAGTCCACCCCAGTCCAGCCCGGCCCGGCCCAGCCCAGGGCCTGCTCTCGCTGGGTGGCGTGTTTGGAAGCGAGCCACCTTTGCTCTCTGCCTGTGAGCGCACCATCTGTGACGTCACGCAGGCGAGGGGGAACTCTGCAGCTTAAATCTTTGTGTGTGTGTATGTGTGTGTGTGTGTTTGTGTACGCGCATGTGTGTTTTTGGATTGGACACTTGTTTTTGGATGGAGTATAGTACAGACCGGACGGACTGGATCTCGAGGAACACCTGGAGGGTTGGGAATTTTTCGGGAAGCAGAGAGGAATACCTGGACTTTTTCTCTGTGGACGTGTCGTAGATTTGTCTGGACATACTTGGATGTGTGTGTGTGTGTGTGTTGTGCTCGTCCCCGCGGTGATCTTCCTCGTGTTTCTCGGCATTCTGCCCGCTGGTCGCTGACCTCTGCAGCGGGGAGACGCGTCTCGTCACCCTGTAAACACTTCATCTTCATCTTCCTCTTCCTCGGTCAGACCCCAGAGGAAGAGCAAGCTTTTGAGGTCATCGCTCTCTGAGGAACAACAACAACCAACTCTTTAGCAGAGCAGCCTGGACACACACACACACACACACACACACACACACACACACACACACACACACACACACTCATACACACTGTCTGAACCCCTGGGACAGGTCACCCTTTGAGGAGCAGTGAGCAACAGTGACCGCTGCCACTTGAGGACACCAGGGGGACACTTCTCTCGCTCACACACACACACACACACACACACACACAGGAGGAGTTTGAAAGGACGGTTCCGGTCAGATTGTTTCCTCTGGTGGTGTCTGTAGAACAGTGGAACCTCAGTGGATATGAATCAACGATTTTCTGGTGCCGTTGTGGCGTTCTAGCTGGGTGGAACCTTGCAGAACGGAACGGATCGGATTAGGTCAGGTCTGTGGTTCTCTGGTGCTGTGCTGGCATCCTGACGGAGCGGAACTTTGGAGGACTGGTCGGATCTGCAATTCTCTGGAAGAGGCGTTCTGACCCTGACACTCCGTGTGTGTGTGTGTTAGTGTGTGTGTGTGTGTTGCTCAGGGCTCTGTGTTGTCAACGCTGAGCGTGTGTGAGTGAGCGCCTCTGTGCTGGAGCGTCAAAGGAAGAGTCGGAGAAGGTAGGCAGGGTGCACGTGTGTGTGTGTGTGTGTGTGTGTGTGTGTGTGTGTGTGTGTGTGTAGAGGCAGAGATCGAGAGGTAGAGATTGAGGGAGGGTTTGGGATTGTTCTGTTATGTATTGTCAGAGGTGAGAGAATGAAATGGATGCAGCACACATGAAACACAACACACACACACACACACACACACACACACACACACAAACAAGCACTCTCACTCTCAAGTGTTAGAGGTGAAATAGAGAGGGAGTAGATTGGAGACTCTTACTGTCAACCTCCCACAAGATGAACATAGAACACACACACACACACACACACACACACACACACACACACACAGAATGCACATCGAACACACACTCGCACAAACTAATACGAGCTCCCACAGAGAGAGAGAGAGAGAGAGAGATCATGTGTCTACTCTTGTTATTTTGATCGCTCTCAACCTCCATCAGCATCCACCCACTGCTCTCCGTCGTGATCTCCCAGAATGCCACTCTCCTCCTATAGGACCACCGCTGTGTGTGTTGGTGGAGCTCTGCACGTGCATGCGGCTCCTTTCTAAAGCAATCCTGTGTGTGTGTGTGTGTGTGTGTGTGTGTGTGTGTGTGTGTGTGTGTGTGTGTGTGTGTGTGTGTGTGTGTGTGTGTGTGTGTGTGTGTGTGTGTGTGTGTGTGTGTGTGTGTGTGTGTGTGTGTGTGTGTGTGTAGGAGGCAGCCTGCTCTGTGCTGTGAGAGTTCTCTCCAATGATGCGAAGCCCCGTTCACATATATGGCGATTTGCCCTTTACTTATCGCCTAAAAAGTCTAAATTATTTTAACTTAGTTGTGTTGACGACACTTTGCGTCGTCGCCAGTGGTTTTTGTCGCCCGTAATCGCTGAATTTACAAGAGACCACTGCATGATCTCATGGTTAGTTGCTCGCAGTGTGTGAACGGGACTTGGGGGTTGGCTGAGGGCTTCGCCATGGCGACGCCGGCGTCAGCACGGCGCGGCACTGGCGGGCTGTCGTCGGCGGCGCTGAGTGGACCGAGTTCTGATCTTCACACGCCTGGGCTGGCAGCGGCCCGTCGCCCCGTTAGCTTAACGCGAGACGAGCCGCGGTCGGACACGTCACGCAACGCTCTTGACTCTAATGGGCTGGATGGAGAGCGCGTCGCTCCGCGCGCATGAAGCCAGCCGAGAGAGTCGGGCGAACTCTTCGTCTTCCACTTCATCCTCGTCTCCCTCCTCTTCTTCTTTTTCTTCTTCTTCCTTGTCTCCCTTCTTTTCTTCTTCTTCTCTTCATCTTCGTCATCATCTTCTTCTTCTTCTTCTTCTTCATCTCTCTTCCATCCTTCTTCTTTCTCTCTCTCTGTAGCCCTCGTCAGGCTGACTTTGTTTATTGTCTTCATGCTGGCTGTGTGTCTCCTCCAGGTTAGTGAGTGTTTTTTTTTTTATTATGATGCTCTCTGCTTTGCTGATGAATTAGTCTCAGTCAACTTAACTTTGTGTATTATTGTGTGTGTGTGTGTGTGTATGTGTGTGTGTGTGTGTGTGTGTGTGTGTGTGTGTGTGTGAGATTGATTGCATGCCTGTTTGTGTGCGTGACAGTGGGTGTAAGTCTTATGTGTGCTTTTGACTGAGAGTGCTCAGGATAGCATGAATGTGTGTGTGTGAGAATCATGTGTGTATCTCAGTGTGTGTATGTGTGTGTGTGTGGGGGGGGGCTCTGAACAATAGCAGAGGGTCCAGCATTTCAGGCAGGTCCCCTCTGTAGACTAAATGTGGGAACTGGAGCCGATGGAGGTTGGTTGTGGGGCGATGATTTGACTAAAAGGAGCGGAGTGGAGTGGCGTAGCGTGGCGTGGAGTTGAGTTGAGCTGAGCGGCCGGACTCCTGCAACCTGAGCTGGAGGAGGCCCGAGGGAGCCATCGCCCTCCTTTGTGTGCGGCAGAGAAAAGAGAAAGGGGTCTAGGGAGGAGCGAACGCCCCCGGGAGAGGGTTCACTTAAGAGCAGAGAAAAGAAAAGAAAAGCGACTGAGAGAGAGCATGAGAGAGAGAGAGAGCGTGAGTGAGAGAGTATGAGAGAGGGAGAGAGAGAGTGAGAGAGAGAGAGTGAGCGAGAGAGAGAGAGATGTGACATTTTTTTCCCCCTTTCTTTTTCAGTTTCTCTGCTCTTGCATTGGCCCACACCTTGGGGCCTAGTGTTAGCTCAGCTGGACTCTTTTGTGTGTTGTGCTGCTGTCAGCCAAGCTCATCCCTCTCTCTCTCACACACACACACACACACACACACACTACGATGCACATTCACCAGGACAAGATGATATCGCGTTGACGTCCCCTGTGCTCCCAGGATTGTGTGTTTTTCTCCGACGACTTTGGTCCCTCGCGCTGACCAGCTTTTCACCTTTGGAGGATTGAGGAGCAGAAAGTGTGTTTGGTGTTTATGTTGTGTGTGTGTGTTTGTGTAGGGGGTGTGTGTAGGGTGTGTGTGTGCGCTCTGTTGTCTCTCTGGGGAGTCTCTGCGCGCTGCTGCTTGGCGGAATATGCTAACTGACATTGACTAGCTCGCAACAGAAATGGGTAAAAAAGGAAAAACTCTTCTTTTATCTCTCTGGCATCGCGCTGATTCTGTCTCTTTTTCTCTCCTCCCTTTTTCATCCTCCTCTTTGCTTTTTAAATGCAATTTCTATCTTTCTCTCTTTCTACTCGTTTTATGATATTCTCTCTCCTGTGGCTGGTGTGTGTGTCCTCATCATCACTGTATGTCTGTTAAGCACCATTTTTTATTCTCCCTCCCTCTCTCTTCTCCTCTTCTCCTCTCTGTGACTGTTTGTCTCTATCTCTCTCTCTCTCTTTATATTTCTATCTCTTTTGCTCTCTCTTCCTCTCTCTCCCTCTCTCTCTCTGTGACTGTTTGTCTCTATCTCTCTCTGTCTCTCCCTCTCTCTCTCTTTTCTCTCTCACTCTCTCTCCTTCTCTCTCTATCTCTCTCTCTCTCTCTCTTTCTGTTTCTCTCTCCTTTCTCTCTCTCTCCTCTCTCCTCTCTCTCTCTCTCTCTCCGCAGCGTGGCCGTCACCCGCTCCCGTGACGTCCCATCGTTCGGACCGCCGGTTCCGCGGGGCGTGACCTTCCCCAAGTCCACCGTCTTCCGGGACTTCCTGCTGGCCAAGGTGGTCAACGCCGAGAACGCGGCGCACAAGTCGGACAAGTTCCGCGCCATGGCGACGCGCACGCGCCAGGAGTACCTGCGCGACCTGGCCGAGCGCCACGTGACGGCCACGCCCGTGGAGCCCGCCGGGAAGTTCCCCTTCATCTCGCTGGCGCACCGCAAGCGGGAGCGGAGCCGGCCCTACAGCGGCGCGGAGCTGCGCGGGCCCGGCGCCCTCACCTGGCTGGTCCACGCCGAGGACCAGACGGCCGGCGCCGAGCGCGAGTGCGTGCTGGCCGTGTCCAGCGAGCTGCTGCTGCTGCTGGACCGCCAGGCCAAGGCCGTGGTGTTCAGCTGCGCCGTGCGCGACGTGATTGGCTGGTCGCTGGGCAGCCCCGCCTCCATGAAGGTCTTCTACGAACGGGGCGAGAGCGTGTCGCTGCGGTCCATCAACAACAACACCGAGGACTTCGGCGAGGTGGTCAAGCGACTCGAGGTCAGTGCCAAGCCCACTACTGCAGTTGCCATGGCTACATCTTGTTTTACCCAAATCACATCTGGAACATCATAGAAATGTCTAATAACTAATAACTATCAAAATGACCCCCAACCTCAATGGCATCCATAGATTTATATAGTGACTAGCTGATGCTGCAATAGTTGTAAAGTGCAGCTTCCTGGTGACGTGTTTTGTTAAAGGGAGGGACAGTCAACATGATAGCTATTATGTAATAACAATAATGTTATTATTTGCTTATTTAGTTAGTTATTGAACATTTAACATGGGTACTACAGTGAAAATTACTCCCAAGCCATTGTAACCACTGCTCGTGCCTGTTGTTCTAGTCAAGAGATGATGCATGTTGTCATGACGATGATGCACATTGTCATGTCATCGCTCAGGTGATGATTGTTTTAGATTTAGACAGACCCGTGTCATTACCTCTGGTGTGACACCTGCCCCGTCATCATCTCTGCTGAATCACCACCCTCCAGCTATCCTGTAACAGGAAGACATTATTATTATATATATACAGTGTACTGTATATAATATTCTAGTTAAGTGTAGGCTATGCACAGAGAAGAATTACAGTGGAAGGGCGTCAGCCCATATAGAAGTTTGTTAGAGGTATAGAGAGAGTCAGCAGACGGGAGGTACAGTACATCCTCCATACTGGAATATCCGAGCTGCTACTGTAGGTGCTGTTCCGTGATACAACCCTGCAGCTACTCTTTATGTCTTTGGCAAAGTAGTCCTCTCACTTATGCAATCATGTTACTACAGATAGTAGGATTTGTGTTGTCTGTGTACCTGCAAGCATTTCACATGTATAACCACTTATATGCAATACTAAAATAGGTGTGTGTGTGTGTCTGTGTGTGTCTACTGTACATGTGAAGGAGTGTGTGGATTGCATGCTCACACACATATCTCCTCTCATGCAACAATACGTTTAAGTAATGCATACTAGGAGTGGTTGTGTGTGTGTGTATATGTGTGTATACCTGCGTGCATGCTCACACACATATTGGTATCATCATGATGATGTGCGGAAAAGCTTGTGTTACATCACTGCAGTTACAAGTTGGGCAAGAGTGTTTTTTTATAGCGTGTGTGTCTGAACACTGAGATGAGTTTGTGCCTGCAGGCTGACATGTCGGGGACATTTATAATAGATACTGTGCCTCAGCACGTCCTGCCTAAGAGTAGGACACCTCACAGGACGTGTGCGGTTGATTGGCTGGGTGCCCAATATCTCAGGTGATGATTGGTGGATGACGGGGTGCAAGCCCAGCTCCTGGTCCTGGTGTTTTCATCTCGTGTCTGGACGTGTATGGCTGTTGACGTTACTGTGTTGCCCTCGTGCATGGAGATGTTGTTGTTGCACAAACACGGCCAGGCTGAGTTTAGACTCAGTAGCAGTTGGGGTAATGTTTTGTTTTTCTTAAGTCGGTAATTCGCCACAGATGTGTGCAGATTGCTATCTGTGTGTGTGTGTGATTGTGTGTACGTGTGTGTAAGTGAGTGAGTGAGTGAGTGTGTGTCAGTAACAGAGCCTGTCAGGGTTATCTCAGTTGATAAGTTGCTGCCATCACAGTTTAATCCCAAACGGCAGCAAACCCTGTGCCGGATCTGAGCCTGACGTGAGCCAGACGTGAGCCGGACTCTGCTGCTCTGTGCGGCGTGCTGCTGTATCTCAGGGTGAACTCCAGTCCAGATGCTCAGCTGATCACTGAAGGGCCGCTCGCTGATTGCAAGGCAAGGCTTGTGATTGGCTGCTGGCGGCTGGCTAATTGTGTGGCTAGGCTTGTGATTGGCTGCTGGCAGCTAGCTGACTAAGTGGCAAGGCTTTTGATTGGCTGTTGGCAGTTGACTGATGAAGTGGCAAGGCTCATGATTGGGTGACTGATTGACTGACTGACTGATTGGTGAGGCTCCTGATTGACTGCTGGCTGACTAAAAGGCGAAGCTGGCGTACTTTAATCTTTGTGTGACTTCAGAGGATAGACAGACTTTAAGCAGTTCCCAGGCAGCGTGGGAGGATATCCTGGGACTGAAAACAGTGTGCATGGTTTTTATTAAAACTTAGTCAAGCAAAGAAATCGATTGGACATGTTAGATAAACCAGATCACAATGTTACTTTGCAATCTGTTTGCCATCTCCTCTATGAAAGAGGTTTATTGTTTATTCTTAAACTCCGATGTCGCATAAGGAACGAATCATGCAAATTACACAGTAAAACGGAACTATGTTGGACTGGTCAGTTTGTTTGTTTATAGATAAACAGGAGAAGAGGCATCAAGATCCATTTTTCAGCATAATAATGCAAAAGCTTTTTAGCTTCTGATCCATGTAATGGTTCAATCAAGGAGTTTTAAATATTTCCTCTGCTTTCCTGTCCTCTATCCTTCTCTCCTCTCGTCCTCTCTTCTCCTCTCCTCTCCCCCTCTCCCCTCCTTTCTCCTCTCCTCTCCCCCTCTCTCCTCCTCTCCTCTCCTCTTCTCTCCTCTCCTCTCCTCTCCCCCTCTCTACCCCTCTCCTCTCCTCCCCTCTCCTCTCCTCCTCTCTCCCCCAGCTCCTGTCTAAGGGCTGCCAGACTACGGAGATGACCCTGCGCCGGAACGCTCTGGGCCAGCTGGGTTTCCACGTCAACTTCGAGGGCATCGTGGCGGAGGTGGAGCCGTACGGCTACGCGTGGCAGGCGGGGCTCCGGCAGGGCAGCCGATTGGTGGAGATCTGCAAGGTGTCGGTGGCGTCGCTCTCCCACGAACAGATGATCGACCTGCTGCGGACGTCCGTCACCGTGAAGGTGGTCATCATCCCGCCCCACGAGGACTCCACCCCACGCAGGTGATTGGCAGGGAAGGGGACAGGAGGGACGGGGGGGTTTGGAGATTGTGATTGGGTGATTCAGAGAAAAGAAAGGGATTATGGGTAATGTAGTTTCCATCCCCCTCTCACAGCAAGTGACTGAGGACAAGAGGAACATTTGGTTGGAGAGAGTGATGATGATGATATAAACCCTGGCTACAGAAAGGGCTTTTGGGTAACGTAGTTTCTTTTCTCTCACACAGAGGCTGCTCAGAAATGTACCACATGCCGCTGGTGGACTACAAGAACCATAAGGAGGGCATGCCATACGAGCTGAAGTTCCCCTTCCGCAGCAACAACAACAACAAGTGGCCGCGCTCGTCGGGCAGCCCGCAGCAGACGGTGGGCTCGTCGGCCCAGAGCCGCGGCACGGGCATGGGGGGCACGCTCATCAAGGCGCCCGCCGCCGAGTACTCCGACCGCAGCGGGGTCATCCCGCGCAGCGTGTCCAGCGACGGACGACCCATGAACCCCAAAAGGTCAGCAGGGAGGTGAGATGATGATGAGGTTACACAAGGGTCAGTGTGTGGGGTGGGAAGATGAGACTGTACATCTGTATGCATTGGTGTGATGGGGAACAAGATAATGGGTTTCAGTGCACTTCAGAGGGGATGTATACAAGTTGTATCTGTACTGGAAACAATGTATTTTATAATAAAGCAAAGACTCTGATCACAGACACATTACTGTAGATCTTTACAACTCTCCCCCTCTCTCTCTCTTTCTCTCTCTCTCTTCCTCTCCCTGCCTTTCTCTCACTTCTTCTCCCTACCTCTCTTTTTCTCTCTTCCTCCGTACCTCTCTGTCTGTCTGTCTGTCTATCTCTCGCTCTTTCTCTCCCTGCCTCTTTCTTGCTCTTCCTCTCTCCATCTCTCTCTTCCTCTCTTCCTCTCTCTTTCTCTCCCTCTCTCTCAGGTACTCTCCAGGGTCTGATAACTACGCGTTGGCGTGCTCTATAGTGATGGGCCGCTCGCCACACATGCGGAACTCCCCCAGCGGTGCCCCCTACGCCAGCGATGCCAACACTGCCGGCACTGCCCACTGGAGACAGAAGTCTATGCCTGAGGGGTACGGCACTTAGTATCACGCTTAAACACGTATAACACAATAACATCAAACAGGTCCCTGGTCCCCTGTTGGCAGAGTGCGTGGCTAAGTGGTCTAAAGGGGGATAGAGGCTGCCTGGCATTTGGAAGATTGCCGGTTTGAGTCCCAGATGGTTTCTTGATGTTGTGTGTCCTGCCCTTGAACAAGGCTGCATCTTGAATTTCCCCTTGGGGACCAATAAATTATCTATCTATCTATCTATCTATCTATATATCTATATATCTATATCTATCTATATATCTATCTATCTGTCTATCTGTCTGTTTATCTGTCTGTCTGTCTGTCTGTCTGTCTATCTGCATTGTCTCAGTTCAAATGGGCACCAGCTTATGTTCAGGGTTACCTACGATGGTGTCTCATCTTGGGGGGTGGGGGGGGTCGTCTACAGCTCTCAACTGCTTATCGCCACAGAAACCACATGTAAGCAGCATTGGCTGGGAAAGGATTAACTAACTTAAGTCCGCTGGTCCAACTTTAATCAAACATGGCTATTGGAGGCACAGGCCGAAGTGGTGCAGCATCACACTAATGCTGCCCATACAGCAGACATCAGAAGACTTGGAACAGATTGGGCAAAGACTTTCAAAAGACTACAGTCTTTTCTCTCATCTGAAGACAAGTCACAGATTTTATAGTCGCAAACTAGTCACAGGCTGTGATTTTGCAAAGACTGGGAATCTTGCAGGGTCACTATTTACAAGACTGCAACTAGGCCGCAACTCCAGTAAAAACTCCCCAATTTTCATTCCGACTTTGGAAATTTAATCTCTGACTGTGGACTCGCTTGATATTCACGTGGTTTAAGGCCAGCGTTAGACTAACCGATAAAGCAGAAGGCGCACCACCAAACTGTACCCAACTGCTGGCCCTTAACCTGATACAGTGTTAAAGTATCTATCTATCTATCTATCTATCTATCTACAGTGGTGTATATTGCTAACTGCTGTGCCACTCTAGTGCTAATATTCACTCCTGATTCCTGGAGGCACAGGTCAGAGGTACAGAGCTTCTGGGCAGCCTGGTACTGAAACTAACCCATAAACCTGCAGCTGTCGCTTAACATGTATGGAGGATGTGATATGAATCCACACTGAAATACTAGAAAGTCATTTTCACTCTCAATACTAATGATTCAGAGAGAACATCAGGAATAACTACAAAATTTGCTGCATTTATTTCCAAATTTGACCTATTTAATTACATGCTATTTTTTGAGGATTTCACATCATAATGTATGCTTAGCAAGCCACTTTAACCACTATAGGAGCCATTAACCATCACAGAGCTTCCAGATCACCCAGATCTAACACACCTAACTTTTTCCATTTCCCACAATGCACCTCAGGTTCAACGCTAACAGGAACTCTCCGCTGGTGTCAGAGCGGCAGAACCTGAACGAGGTGGTTAACGGGGTGAAGGTCACCCCCTGCTGGCCAAGAGTGGTGGACGGGGAGGCACCCCGAGGAACCGAAAGAACCCCAACAGGTGAGTTGACAGAATCCCAACAGGTGAACAGATAGAACCTCAACAGGTGGTGAACAGATAGAACCTCAACAGGTGAAAAGATAGAATCCCAACAGGTGAACAGGTAGAGCCTCAACAGGTGAATACACAGAGCCCGAACAGGTGAACAGGTAGAACACCAACAGGTGTGAACAGATGGAGCCCCCACAGGTGAACAGATAGAATGTCAACAGGTGATGAATACACAGAGCTCCAACAGGTGAACAGATTGAACCCCAGTAGGTTAGTGAATTGAACCCCAGTAGGTTAGGCAACAGAGCCGCGATGGATGAGTGAGAGGATGACCGGAGATGATGACCCCACAACAGGTGATGACACGCAGGAAACAGCAGCTATTAAGATCGAGCAGCTAGCAGGAGCAGCTAAAGGGCCGTTCACACCAAGAACGATAACTATAAACAAATAGCCCTCGTTATATGAATGACGACATACACACATAAACTATAACAATAACCTATCACATTTTAGCCATCACATTCACTAACACGAGGAGAGACTGATCGTTATCGTTGGTCGGTGTGGAAACTTTCATCGCTATGGTTATAGTTATCGTTATGGTTATAGTTATCTTTATGGTTATAGTTATCGTTATCGTTATCGTTCTTGGTGTAAAATGCCGCTTAAGACATGGGACTGTGCGAAAGACAAAGCAGCGCGCTACAGATTCAGGTGGCTGAATGCTCTGAGCCAGCTGGTTAGACCCTTAAGGCCTCTCCAACTGCCTGTGCCGACATGAGCATGGCGTACTCTGCTTTCCACATTCAATTACATTAGATTCCATTGTTCCAGCGCCAAACCCTTTCGCTGGCGCCTAAGGTCTGTTCTGCTTTTGATAGAATCCACTCCAAAAAAAATCCATTGTTCATCGAATCCCTGTCAGTTGAAGATTTGGCCGCTAGTGTGCAACGGAAGGTGACAAAAACGTGTCAACGTTCTCATGTAGGTGTGTAGAGTCCTTTTAAGATCTGCTCGTTGGCTGTGCAAATAAGCAAGCTCAGGTGGTCATCCCTAAGACCTGGGGTGGCTTCAGACCTCCTGGACCAGGATTAGTCACTACTGTGCACATCACTTCAGCTTACTGGAGCAGACACACATCTCAGACCGCCCAGCTCAAGAGCAGACAAGCCTCAGGACAGCCAGAGATACATGGGAGAGAGTGTGTGTGTGTGTGTGTGTGTGTGTGCGTGTGCAAGGTAGTCTGGGTGACAGGGAGAAAGAGTGTGTGCGTCTGTGTGCGTGTGTACGTATAAGAGAGTGTGTTGGAAAGAGAGGACTGTGTTTGAGAGAGTTTGTATGTGTGTGAGAGGGAGTGTAAGAGGGAGTGTGTGTGTGTGTGTGTGTGTGTTAGTGATGGGAATGTGTGTGAGCAGGAGTGTGAAGGAACAGACAGGATTAAGTCGTGCAGTGGAGAGAGAGCGTCCACACCGGCGACCCTGTCCAGGGGAGAAGGTTAATCCTCGTCTGGATGGCGGCTGCTGCAGCTGCTGTTTCAGACACGTGTGAGTGTCTGAGTGTGTGTGTGTGTGTGAGTGAGAGAGTCCAGTTCTCCTGCACGCTGGCCCACTTATGCAGACTAGCACAATCCAACCCGAACCATCATAGATTAACACGGACCAGCCCAGACTAGCATAAACTAGCACAGACCAACCTAGACTATCATAGATTAAAGCGGACCAACCCAGACTAGCATAAACTAGCACAGAGCAACCCAGATCAAAGACCTGCATAGACCAGCAGAATCGTGCAGACCAACCCAGATCAGCGCAGAGCTTTCACAACAGCTACTGCACATCTACCATCATCAGCAGCCTAATGCAGCATTACTGCAGGCTCTCTGGGGTGGGGTGCACACATGATAGTGATTAAGGACTGTTGTAGAGGTTACTCTTCTGTGTTGCCATCTGCCTGGTCGTGACACTGTTTTTCCTGTGTGTGTGTGTGTGTGTGTGTGTGTGTGTGTGTGTGCGTGTGTGCGCCCACCTGTTTCACAGAACCACCTACCCCAAAGCCCAAACCAGCCATCAGCACCACAGAACAACAAGATGGAGGCTCAACCCACTCTCCCTGCAAGAGCTCCAAGGTAAGGCCATGCCACCACTTTACTGCACTTCACAACACTTAACCTCACTTTACTGTAGTTCATTGACTTGCAGACTTAGCACTGAAGGCTGAACAGTTATATCTCCAACCAGATTTGAATTGAATGTTGAATTGAATGCTTAATTCTTGCTCATTTGAATTGCCACTGCCTATTGCTTTAGACAAAGAGAAATACTGGTACATAGCACAAATTGTTTCCAGATCATAATCTGAAATTCCTACCTGGGACGTCAGAATGATCTCTAGGGGGCGATGTGGTACTTGTAGCGTCCATTCCATTGTTGCACCCAAGGGCCAACGGTGACCCCGGGACCTGAGGTCATTTCCTGATCGCACCGCACCTCTCTCTTCTACTCAACTTCTATCATGCTTCTCTATCTTTATATCTGAATAAAGACAAAAAGCCCCACAAATATTGAGCGACTTACTTGATTTAAACCCTTTTGCTGGTACGGTTTTGGGGCGATCTTCTCTGCTTCCTTCCAGGATGTTGTTGCTTTCTTGAGTTCTGCCTCGACAGACCCTCTCCAGCTGTTTCTACAAATATTGAGTACTTCATAAAAAAGAATGAGCCGCCATCTTGTTTGTGTGTGCCTGTACAGACGGAGCCTCCTTACTCCAGCCAATCAAGCAGCAACACGCTCTCAAGCACCGCCTCCAGCTCCACCCACAGCGACGAGAAGTGGTACGAGATTGGCTGTCGCTCGGGGGCGGGTTCTCGTCCCGACTCGGAGCTCAACGGCTTCGCTGGGGCCGGCGGTGGCAGCAGCGGCTACCTCCAGGGGGCGTCGACGGACAGCGGAATCGACGCCACGTCCTACGGGGCGACCCTGACCAGTAACGCGCCGCTCGTCCTGCCGGCGCGGGCCTCCAAGGAGAAGACCCCCTCCCCCTCCGCCTCCGCCTCGTGTGCCTGGAGCGAGGGCTCGTCGGCGGGCAGGCGGGCGTCCGATGTCCCCTCTCCCCCGGCGGAGGCGTCCTCCATCAGCCCCGTGGACAGCCCCGAGGAACCGGCCAAGAGCCCCAGCAACTACCCACCTGCCCCCGACGCCAGCGGCTACCCCCGCAGCGACGCGGCCTCGCACTCCAGGTACACACACACACACACACACACACACACACACACACACACACACACACACACACACACACACACACACACACACACACATGTGCATGCAGTCACACACATGCACACATGCAGACTAGTACACTAGCACTCATGTAGTAGCCTCTTACTCCAGGAACATAGATACACACACACACACACTCACACAGACACACTCTCACACATGCACATGCAGACTAGTACACTAGCACAAAAGGTGCACACAGGCATGCATATACATTCATGTAGCCTTTTACTCCAGGAACATAGATACGCACACACACTCACACACACACACACACACACACACACACACACACACAAACACAC
>NC_085013.1:24785728-24803228 GCF_963854185.1 Sardina pilchardus
GACGAGAGCATCTACAGCGGGCAGCGTGACCCCGTGACCTCTGTGCCCTCCGACGGCCTGTTCAGCTGCTCCACCATGCCCCGCTCGCCCACCGCACGCCACGCACCGCAGCGCCAGCCCTCCTACAACCAGGGAGCCAAGTCCCTCGGTGAGACACACACACACACACACACACACACACACACACACTCATGCTCCTCAGCGCCAGCCCTCCTACACACACACATACACACACACACACGCGCCGCAACACCAGCCCTCCTACAACCAGGGAGCCAAGTCCCTCGGTGAGACACGCACACACACACACACACACACACACACACACACACACACACACACACACACACTCATGCTCCTCAGCGCCAGCCCTCCTACACACAAACATACACACACACACACGCGCCGCAACATCAGCACTCCTACAACCAGGGAGCCAAGTCCCTCGGTGAGACACACACACACACACACACACACACACACACACACACACACACACAAAATCACTAAACATCAGTATTTCAGTCACATTCTGAACACTGAGTTGGTGTTGCAAATGTGATTAAGACAACGTGACCTCATGTTTATTTTTCATTCGTCCGACAGTTTTGCATGAAACACACTGAGTGTGCAAAGGCCCTAAATGTTGTGTTTCTCCGTCTGTCTGGTCACTACCACAGGTGACCTGACGTCTCAGGAGGCGTGTGTGTTTGAGGCGGACCTGCGACGGCCTCTCCCCGACCCCCCCCTCATGCCACTGCCGGACGCCAGTGCTGACCGCGGCCTCGACTGGTCTGACCTGGTGGACGCCGCCAAGGCCTTCGAAGGTGAGCTGGACATGCTACTGTAAATACAGTAAAGTATTGTGAACTACATGTTGAATACATTTAGGTAGATCTTGATTATGTTTTATTATTAAATGCTCATTTAACGCTAATTTTCTGGCAGCAGAGATTGAATTTGTTCGGTATTGTAGTTCTCTCGCTCTCTCTCTGAGCCCTACAGATGTTTCACAATTTAATAAAACGGCAAATAAGAATAACTTGGCACTGATAACTACTTAGCAGAAACTTTGCAGCTCAGATAGAATTTATTACAATGCAAATGTATTTACTAGTAGGTCTGGAATTCCTTTGTGTTTTTGAATATCGAACCAAAATGTCATCCATGATGGTCTTAAAAAGGACCAGTTTAACTTCCTGAAACCTGCTGAAACCTGTGAAGCTGGGGAAAAACTGGCGTCATACAGCCACTAGAGGGCGCTTAGGTTATTTGTAACCACAGGCTCCAGACATTCAGTAATGGGCCGTTTCCACCAACAGAGAACTGGCTCCATTCTGGGTCATGCTCTAGATGTTGTACTATTCAGAGAATTTTGACCAAAAACAAATTGGTTCAGAGCTAGTTGGATCCAGAGCTGGAACTAAAAAATAGTTATTTTTTCCTGTGAAATGGAGTGGACATGCCATTCTACACCCTCTGGTGAAGACGTATCCTTGTCTTTGTACAAGACTCGTGTTAATGCAGACTGGTTCACCCAGATAGCACCAAGGTTCAAGGAATTTTAAACAGAATCAGTTCAATCAGCAGTTATCTCTGTAAGGGCCGTCTGTATCAGGTTGTTGGTACGTAGGATGTATCTGACTGTGTTTTCTTCTCGTCCCAATCTCCAGCTCAGAGAGCCAACTTCCTGTCTGTCCAAGATGGCAGTGCCATCTCCCAGCAGGCCGAGCCCCAGACTGCCCCACAGCGCCACCCCTCGCCTGCGTAAGGAACTGCACCCCAGTCCCACTGCCACTCATACACATCATTACGGCCCTTTTCAAAATGTCTCCTGGTGTCCATCACAGTGCTGTTGTGTTGATCCAGTCATGAGGCCTGAGGGGTTTTTTTGACCTTCACAGAGAGATGTTTGGTACTGTGTAGTTATCAGTTATCTCACTGCAATGTTATCTTACCTCTTACCCCCATCTCTCTATCTCTCTCCATCTCTCTCCATCTCTCTCCATCTCTCTCTCCATCTCTCTCCATCTCTCCCTCTGTTGCTCGTTCCCCCCTCCTGTGCTTTCCTGATCTCCCCTTCCCTCCCATCCACCTTTCCTGTCTATCTCTCTCTGTCTGTATCTCCTCTCTCTCTCTCCCCCTCTCTTTCTTTCTCTCTCCCTCTCTCTCCATCTATCTATCCATCCATCTCTTTCTCCCTCTATCTAGTGAGATGCCAGCCTGTCTCCTGGGGAAGGTCAGTCAGCTGGAGTCGATGGTCAAGCTGTTGCAGGATGACCTGAAGAAGGTGAGCTGTCGTCTGTTTCACCCCAACAGATTGGGGCATATTTTCCTCATATTAAACACACTATTACACACAACCTACAGCATATTATAGCACAGCTTACACACACACACACACACACACACACACACACACACACACACACACACACACACACACACACTATAGGACGGCTTCACAGTGATCACTGCATACTGCGATATAGATAGTGGAGTGAACTATATTTTATTGATTTATATTATTGATGATAATCAACTTATTTGTGTGTGTGTGTGCGTGTCTCCCTCTGCAGGAGAAGGATGCCAAGCTAAATCTGCAGGCCCAGATCCAGAGTCTGCGGGACGATAACCAGCGTCTGCAGGAGGAGTCTCTGAACGCCTCGGCCAAGCTCAAGAAGTTCACCGAGTGGGTCTTCAACACCATCGACATGAACTGAGACCGCAGGAGTCCGCCTCGCTATCGATGCTCTGCTCTCGCCGCCTCAGACACACACACACACACTCTCTCTCTCACACACACACACACACACACACACACACACACAAGCACACGCATACACAGGCGCCGGGACAAACGCTGTCAAACACACCCAGAGACCGGAAGCTGTCGAACACACCAGAGACCGGACCAGACGCTGTCAATCAAACTCAACAATGCAACTGATCACCGGAGACTCTCCCACACTCCTGAGAGAGCTGACCAGGAGGAGTCACTCACAGACGCAGACGCAGACACCAACCAAATCAGTCAATGAACCACACAGCACAAACTGAGTCACTTTGAGTCATTCTTAACCTGTGTGAATCACACAGTACGAACTGAGTCTCTGCCAGCGATTCTGAACCGATATGAATCATAATACAAAGCCTGAGTTGCTTCCAGCGATTCTGAACCGATATGAATCACACAATACAAACTGAGTCATTTCTAACGATTTTGAAGTAGTAAGAATCACACAATACAAACTGTTGTTTCCAGCTATTCTGAATCCGTATGAATCACACAATACAAACTGAGTCGTTTCCAGCGAGTCTGAACCAGTATGAATCACACAGTACAAACTGAGTCGTTTCCAGCGATTCGGACCCAGTATGAATCACACAGTGCAAACGGAGTCGTTTCCAGCGATTCTGAATCGGTATGAATCACACAGTACAAACTGAGTTGCGTTGAGTCTCGGTGAACTGCATGCAGTCCCTCTCTCTCCGCTTCCCCGTGACACGTGCTGCCCGTGCATGCTGTGACGTGACGAAGCCTTCCTCCACACACACACACACACACACACACACACATACTCACACATACTCACACACACATACAGTACATACACACACACACCTAGTCACCCCTCTGTGCGCGTGTGTTTGATATCCTGATGTGGAGAGACAATCAATTGCGTTAGGCTTCAATCAAAACCCTGTGAGACCCTTGTGTCTGTGTGTTTGTATAGATTCATTTTACTCCCTCAGAGTCTCTCTGTGTGTGTGTGTGTGTGTGTGTGTGTGTGTGTGAGGCTGCGTGCATGCGTGCGTGTGTTCACATGTGTTTTTTAATGGGTTCCTTAATTTGTCAGACCTGTCAGTCATCTCAAGTGAAATATTGTTGCAGTTTTCCTCTGCACGCCAACCACGATGGAAACCATGATGTTATTACAGTGACCGATATGTTTTTGTTATAAATGTAATAATATGAGTGACTAAAGAGACCCTTAGCGTCATTGGATGGCGTCTCAATTTTACCCTTGCAAGGTACAAACTGGAAGACTTAACTGTGTAGCTTAAAAAGACTTCCCTTGAAGCTCTCTCCTCACTTTAATGTTGACCATAAGAAGAATGTAGACAAAAATACATTCAATTTATTAAATTATAATCAGAAATGCTTGGTCATCACATGAATATGGAAAGTATATTGTATGTAAAAAAAAGAATATATGTATAGCAATGATGTGTAAACTTTTATTTTAATGCCATAAAGACACATAGGTTAGAACTCAGAAGCTATCTATTGATTATCTAACCAGTTGCTTTTTAATGCGAAGTTTTACATTTTTATTCAGCAAGAAATGTCACATTGCGACATTGACTGGAATTGACATAGTTTAGTACGCGAGAGGTGTATGCTTAGCTGAGACGACTGGGTGGATGAGCCCATGGATGTGGCGTGAACTGTAGTGTGTTTGAGCTAAGTATGTGCTGACTGCCATGGGCCATCCCCAGATTAAGGTTGGTGTTGGCGGCTGCATCTTTGCCTGCTGTGATGGGGTGTGAACAGTGCCATCTAGTGGTCAAGAAAGTATGTGCAATTTCTTTTTATATACAAAACTCCACTCCGAGTACTCTGTGTATATTCTCCAGACCTGTGTGAACCCTGAGGACAGGCTCTTCCCATTAAAACCTAACTTTTTCCTTACGGGCGGAGTCTGTGTGTTCTGTCTCCTTTAGCATAGGGGGGTATATAAGGCCTACAATGAAGGTGACCATGACGACCCACAATTCTTTGTGCCAGGTTATTCTTTCACACAAACATACAGGCATTTGTGGGCGTTTTTGAGCGGTAACCCATGGGTAACCGGGTACACCATGCTGTTGGAGGTGCTTCGCCATTGAAATCACACAGGAAATTCGATATTGTTTGCACCTCCATGTGGTCTGTGATGTAAGTCTGTGTGAAAGAATAACAATCAATCAACTTGACACACCTGCCTTTCCACATGTGTAAGTACTGTAGAGTCAAATTAACATTGTGAACATTTTTCTTGACATTATGACATTCTGACATCAGGGTCAAGTGGATAGAAAATGGCAATAGGACCAATAGAAAAGCTGAACACAGCCTAGAGATAACTACTGGATGAACATGCGCTCTGGAATGATGAGGTAGCCTAGTCTGGCTATCACCATACTAAGCTCAATCTTTTAAGATTGAACATTAGTCTGGGGAGTCTGTGCTTTATTTCTACTGCACAAGATCAACTGGCATACAGTAATTCAAATGACTATGCTTTTGGATAGTCCTTCAACCAATCAGACCAACGAGCCGGGTGCAACTTTTGGACAGGAAGCCAGAGAGATAGATGTGCAGGGTTCCAGCCTGAGCTGCAGGGCGAAGTCCAAATCGCCAGGAGATCAGGCAGGGTTTACCCAACCCAGGGGTAGCCTATGACGTGTCAGATCCAGATGTGAAGGACATGAACCATAATGACAGGAAAACAGCTACTACCATTACTGATATACATACACAAACCAAAGTTAAGTTAAACAGCTTTATTCCATTACCATCTACTAACGAGGCAACGTTTTATTTGTCTAGAACACTTAATACATGGTAACTCGATATGCTTTACATCATCCGAAAATGAAATAAAAATAGGAGATAATAATAAATAAGAGCATGGGACAAATGAAATAATAAAACATTTAACATTTCAAAGTCTTGAAAATATGAATTGTACTAGTATTAATATTTGTACTAATTTGGCCAGAATGCATTTGCCCCAACTGAAAAGTTGTGGGTTCAATTCAATCGTCTCTGCCCAGGTGTGATTCTCCATTGTATTCTTTAGGTGGGCAAGAATGGGGGGCCTTCACACCCCCCTTTGTCACCTATGGCTGCTAGCATTTGCCCAGGTGCACATTGATGACTATCTTGGAGGGTGGGCCTTACCAACAAGTCACGCCCTGCTTTGTCTGTAGTTAACTCACAGTAAAACTGAGTAATTTCATGTACAAGTAAAGCCTACCTTACACTAACAGACTTTGACAAGATTTTGGGAAAGATTCTTGAAAGATTGTAGTCTTTTAACTAATGGCCTTCATTCAAGCTTTACTCAGAAGACTACAATTTTTCAAGAATCTTTCCCAAATCAATTATTGCGTGCTGTTAAGGTTTCTGAACAGTGTCTTCTAGTGGTCAAGAAAGTATGTGCAATTTCTAGATATATAGACATCTGCTGAGTTTGTGTATGTTCTTCAGGCCGGTGTATGTTTAACTCTTCCTATTAAAAAACAGCTAATTCAATAATACATATGGGGCAGTGTATGTTCAAAAACTGTATTTTCACAGATGGTGGATGATAGATAGATAGATAGATAGATTAACTTCAATAATAGAATTTCTAGCAGCTCAGTACCACAGTAGTACAGTTAAGGGAAACTATTTATTGAATATATTGATTTTGAAATAATAAGTGTTGTTTATGAATACGACGAGAGATATTTATTTTGGGATAGAGCCATTGTACAAGATTAACAATCCTGTTAATCCTCCTCTCCCTACAACAGTGGAGTTGTTGCACAATCAGAGGGTGGGGGGGGGGGGGCAAAGGACTTTTTCAGTCTGTTTGTATTGCACTTCATAGCCTGTCACTGAACAAGCCTCTCTGTTTGATGACGGCGCGGCGGTGTGCTGAGGATGGCCAGCAGTCTGTGGAGCGTTCTCTTTTCAGCTGCTGCCACCAGGGAGTCTAGCTAGCGTAGCTCCACGCACACCAGGCAGGGAGTCTAGCTACTGTAGCTCCACACACACCAGGCAGGGAGTCTAGCTACTGTAGCTCCACGCACACCAGACAGGGAGTCTAGCTACTGTAGCTCCACGCACACCAGGCAGGGAGTCTAGCTAGCGTAGCTCCACGCACACCAGGCAGGGAGTCTAGCTAGCGTAGCTCCACGCACACCAGGCAGGGAGTCTAGCTACTGTAGCTCCACGCACACCAGACAGGGAGTCTAGCTACTGTAGCTCCACGCACACCAGGCAGGGAGTCTAGCTACTGTAGCTCCACGCACACCAGGCAGGGAGTCTAGCTACTGTAGCTCCACGCACACCAGGCAGGGAGTCTAGCTACTGTAGCTCCACGCACACCAGGCAGGGAGTCTAGCTACTGTAGCTCCACACACACCAGGCAGGGAGTCTAGCTAGCGTAGCTCCACGCACACCGCAGGGCCAGGCCCGTCTTATTAACTTGTCCAGCCTTGATATGTCCCGCTTTGTTGCACTGCTGCCCCCTCAGGAACACGGCACAGTGCAAAATAAGATGGCAGTGGCCACTGACTGCTACAACGTCCACGGGGGTCTCCGGAAGATGTTGAATGATCACAGGCCCCTCCTCAGGAAATTGAAGACCTGAATCACATTCACAACACAAGCCCATCAACAGTGAATACTTGTAGAAAAATTACTGTGGAAATCAGTTTTTAATTTTGACTCTATGAATATAATTAAGACCAAAATACATATGAACTACTTCACCTCACTTAGCTATTATGACCGCCGCTAGTGTAGCTTGTGAGTCATATGCAGTAGGTTTAGTTTTATTATGACTGACCACCGCACTAGCAAAGTTTAATATGTTTAGTCAGAGTTTTATTTGTTCCAGATGTTTCATTTGTTATTGTTTATTATTATTTTTTCTTCAGTACTCCTTGGACACTAGAATGATACGGAACCATTGCTGCACCGGACCCCCCCCCCCCCCCCCCCCAAAAAAAGGAGGGTAGGCCGGACACAGTTTTCTATGAATATCTTGAGAACCGTGCGGCCTTACGAGGGTTTGGTATGACCAGGCTAGTGGGGCATGGGATGATCAAAGTTTTTTTGTATGTTGGAAGTGTACGAAATTGAAGTGCATGATCATTATCGCACCCTCTGAAAGCATGGCAAGTTTTGTGGAATTCCATTCATGGGGGGCCATACAATAAATTCATACAGTATATGTGTGCATTTAGTGACTGTACACCAATCGGCCTGTAGATGGTGGAGTTGAGCGAAGGGTTGCTGGTAGAGGATGATTGAAATGTATGCTACATTTCTACAAGAACGCACGCACACATGCACACGCACTCTCTCTCTCTCTCTCTCTCTCTCGTGCACACTCACAGGCATGCACACATTCACACAAACACACAGAGGTGAAGTGGTAAAATAAGAGCTGAGAAAATTGAGGTTGTCTATAACAATGCAGGTGGTATTAAATGGTAAAGTGCACACACTGTGATTGTAGTGTGATTTCTGAGTGTTACAAATATGTAATAAGAGGTGGATAAACTCTTTCTGAAATGTCAGAGGTGGATAAACTGTAAATACACACACAAACACACACACACACACACACACACACGCACACACAGAGTACACATGCAAACACGCATGCTCATGCATGAACACACACATAAGCACACACACATGAACACACATCCACGGACATACACACACACACACACACACACACACACTTAATCATTTATACAAAACTGGCAAGAGTAAGAGTAGGGGATGGCGTAAGAGATGAAGACAAATTGACAAGCGTGATTTGTTTTCACAGAGAGAATGTGCCAGACTGAGCAGCAGTCATATTTTGTACTGGAATGCAGTCCATCTAGTTCTTCTATAGGAAACAGTGGCCCTGGCATGAGAAGCATTAGACAGGACCCTCTAAAAGCCTAATCACTCAAGTGAAGGATCCTGCCGTTGAGGCAGCCTGGCTCTAAAGAAAACAGCAGTGCTTCACAGTGCATGTATTTTAGCCCTGCGTTCAGAATGGCAGAATGTCATCATAGCCCTTAAATGAATGAATGAATTAAACAGATCACTGTGTACACCACTCTCCCACTCAGATGGACAAAATCATAAGAATGTTTTGCTTTTCATCAAGAATTTGACAGTAGGCTGATAGCTACAGTAATTCAATTATATAATCAATTACAGCTATAGTTGTAAAACAACATTAATTATTCTATCATTTTTGCTTGTAATGGTTATTCATTATTCATTAAAAGATGAACAAACTCAATTTTTTTTATAGGTTTCCATAAAATGTTTGAAACCCTTTCACACAGTACAGAGCGCTAACATAGTATTCATTAGCTTCGTCGCTGCTGAAGCTCTGTTTGTGTTAATCCCATGCTGAGATCATATGGCTCCTTCTGAACCGAGACCTTTGTTTCCATTTGGAGACTCAGGAGCAGAGACTAACCGAACAGCTACAGGATTCACTTTATGACAAAAAGGACTGTGTTTTATCTGACTATTAAACAGACAATTAATAATAATAATAGGGTGTATATGCAGTTGCAGTTAGTGCACACACCATGCAGTAGTTCAATTCTACGTAATCCCAAATATAATGTTCCCAAATTTACAGTTGTCCAGTAAAATAGGCCTATATTGCACACAAGAATATCATGATCTTTTACAACCATGATGAGTAAGAACCATCAAAGTCTCACTTCAACCATAGGCCTATAACATGACCTTGACTGCATGTCTATAGCATGAACAACCTTCAATTAAGGCCATCTTAAATCATCAATCTTTAAAACATGATGTCTGTGCTGTTTACAGCAAGCTTGGTAAATAAGAGTCTGAATGACTTCCATAATCTGCATTACAAAACCACTGCTCCCAGAGAGGAGAGGAGAGAGAGAGAGAGAGAGAAAGAGAGAGAGAATTGATTTTGTTAAAAAGAACCAAACATGTTCTATTAGGCCTACATGCTTCATGGCACCCCTAATGATTCTTTAAACCATTTTGAATGGTTCATCTAAGGAACCCCTAAGGATTCTTTAATGGCCTGTATGGTATAGGCTATAGCACCCAAAAAACACTTTTTAAAGAGTGTATATCGGATCTGAAAATAATCCAGTTTTTCACAACCGTTGGGCTCCCAGAACCTATGGCGCGGAGTAGACTATTCCCCCCCGTAAAGTTTCGTTTAATTTGTAAAATACAGATAACCGGCGAGACAATTATCCTTGCATCAACGCACCGACGCACCGTCAGGTGACACGTTGTAGAGATCCCTGACATGTCAAATGCAAAGTGGAAAGTGGAGTCGACTCGGTGTGTCCAAAACGAATTAATGACGGCGACTCAGTTCACATAAACTTCACAAATCCGTTGTCCAAAACAAATAAACGTAATGGCTTGATAATTTCTGCCAGTAGCCATAATTTTATTTCACCTGACCTGGACAAAGGCTGCAACAAAGTTAACGTTTGGAAAGTCAGCAGAAGTTAATGAGATAGCGAGAAGGAGGGAATGTGAGGGAAGTATGGTTGAATATAATGTGAATACCAATGAGATGCTAACTTGCAATGTTATTTTGAAAGTCAGTGAAGATGCAATTAGTTAACCTGCACTGAAATTAGGCTATATCAATTACTAGTCCGTAGTTTAGAGACTTGTTGTTTTAAGAAATCCAACACAGGAGATAGGAGATAAAAATCAGGCAGTTTTGGGGCTAGTTTCTGGGGTGTCCAAAATTTCTAGCGACACCCCTGACCGGCCTTACCCAAAGCTCCCACTTTCCTATCCAAAGCCACCTGACCTCTCTCATCTCCAGCCATCTCCCTCTCGTTTTCAGTTTTCTTTCTACACATGTGGGCTGTCTATTGATTTGTTTCATTTGATACACATCTCCTTTTCTCTTCAATCACCCCCACCCTCCCTCCCTCCCTGTGTTTGTGCATTGCTACAGCATTTGTGTAGACACTCCCACACTCCACTCTCCCTCGCTTCTCTCTCCATTCTCTCCCTCTTGCTTTCTCACACACTCTCCGAGATACACTCTCGCTTGCATGCACTCGTACACTGACATGGAGGAACACACACCACGCACGGATCCCGCTCTCGTCCTCTGACTGGTCGCTGCGCTCAGCTGTCCGGACACACTGATAGAAGCGAACGCTGCAACGGTAGTTTTCCTCTTGCGCTCCTTACGACGTGATTTTCGTCTTTTCCCTCCTCTCCGAACGGCTCTCCGCCCTCTGCAAGTCATCTGTGTCATGAACCTGCTTTCGGCTTGTTGCTAAGGACACTAAAATAGCCAGGAGTGGACTCCGACGTTGTTTTGTTGCTAAGGTAATAAATGCATTCATTGACAGGTTGAGAGGGCTTTCGGCGATTTGAATGGCTGGTGATTGTGTGGCGCTGTTTGTGTTGTGGGCAGACTCCTCTGATTGCCGGCCAACTCTCCCGCTTGCCTCCTCTCCTCTCAGCTCCAGCACAGACACTTGTTAAGATGGGCTAGCTCAGGGGTTCGTGGCAGCTGTGAATGGGTTTTGTGGATTCGTTAGGATTTGGTTTGTTCGTAAATGCGACGCAAAGAAACAGCTGAATCTTTGAGTCTGTGCAGCAATGCTCATCTTTCGCTTCATTGACTCATTACCGCGGGTCCTAATTAAACAGCGTTCTCTGTGAATGTCAGTAGCCTACCCCCATACACAGACACAGACTCTCTCTCTCTCTCTCTGATTCTCTTTCTCTCTGATTCTCTCTCTCTCTCTCTCTCTCTCACACACACACACACACACACACATGGTAGGCTACAGACACACTCAAGTCCTGAAGTTGTGTGTCTGAGCTGGTCAAGCAACACAGATGATTTGCAAATTCCTTTATCTCAGCTATTGTTTGGACTTGTTTGTGTGTTCTTCTGTTTGAACATAATACATTGGATTTAGACAGATAGATCTTTGGTCTGTAGTACTCTATAGCATTAACTTTATTAGTCAGCTCTCAGTCAGACAGTAGTCATGACACAGTCAACATCACTCAGGCTCTTAACTGAGGGAAGGTCTGTGCCGATGGACTGGAAGTATTTAGAGAAGAGGTAGCCTGCTGTAATCTACTAAAAGTAATGTAATGATGAATGCCCTAGTATAACCGCCTGGAATCATGAGTGAGAGGCAGCTGATGGCTCATTTCCGCACTGGCATTCTGCTATCCCCTCTCTCTCTCTCTCCCTTTCTCTCACTCTCTTGCTCTCCCTCTCTCTCTCTCCCTCCCTCTCTCTCTCTCTCTCTCTCTCCGGCCGCTCAGAAATGGTGAATGTGTCATATTATGTAATGATGTCTGTGACCTTATGGCTGAGCGGAGAGTGAACAAAAGCTGCTCTCAAACGGAGCGCATGTTTGCTGCCATTCACCCATGCTGCTGATGGTACACAGGTGATGCCATGGAGGAAAGCGCTGTGCCCGGCCGGACAGAAACAATATTCCTCAAACGAGAATGGGCTCACTAGACTGCACACACCACCACATTTGGAATCGGATCTATTTGGCCGAGTGAGAAAATCACACACAAGGAATTTGGCTTCGGCTGGTGGTGGCATTCTAGCAGCACAGAGAATATGTATTGAAGACAGCATACAATACAACAAATTGACTAAATACTGTGTAGACAACATGCAAAAATACAATATAGAGAAAATATATACAAACAACACAGGCTACATAGCTATAGAAAGGAGTAGACCTAAATCCAGTTATGTGGTGCATTTGATCTACAAGCAACAAGGACACAGGGATAGATAGACCAACCAAATAAGGCCTTGTGCATGTAACAATAGCTTAATTAGAGCAGTGTTAAGAGCTGAAAGCAATTTCCCCAAGTCTGCCGTGCATTCGGTTTATTTGTGAGTTCCAGTTCTGTGAATAGATTAGTATTGATCGGCCCTCAGATCAGCCCCGGCTCTACTGGCAGTCCGAGTGACGGACGGGTTTCGGTGCTCACAGGCAGGTTATTGTCTAGTACCAGAGGCATCCTCTTCAGACTGACTAGCGTTTGAAGATGTGCTACTAGCCAGTGTGTGTGTGTGTGGCGTGGTGTGTCTTTGTCTGTGTCTGTGTGTGTGTGTGTGTGTGTGTGTGTGTGTGTGTGTGTGTGTGTGTGTGTGTGTGTGTGTGTGTGTGTGTGTGTTTGTATGTGTGTGTGTGTGTGTGTGTGTGTGTGTGTGTGTGGTGCGTGGTGTGTGTGTGTGTGTGTGTGTGTGTGTGTGTGTGTGTGCAGGGGGGGTTATCAGGTGAAGCCCGTGTGGCGACAAAAATGTGATTGCTTTCCTGGCGCTGGTCCAGCTTCATGCCGGTCCCTATCAGCAGCGCTTCAGCTCGGAGCATCACACACACACACACACACACACACACACACACACACACACACACACTAAGAGAGCATCACACACACACACACACACACACACACACACACACACACACACACACACACACACACTAAGAGACCATCACACACACACACACACACACACACACACACACACACACACATGCTTGGAGAGCATCTCACACACACACACACACACACTCTGAGAGCATCACACACACGCACACACACACACACACACACACACACATACACACAAACACACACACACATGCTTGGAAAGCATCACACATACACACACCCACACACATATGCTCGGAGAGCATGAGCCGCAGAGAGGTCTTCTCCATCCAGGATGGTCCAAGTGTGGCCTTATCGGGCCCGCCGCTTCCTGTGTGCCATGCCATATTTAAGTGCACACACACACACATGCGCACACACACACACACACTCTGGAACACACACACATTGAAGTGCATGTGGAGATAAGAGACTCAAGCAGGAGTCGCAGGGAAGCAAATGACATGCAAAACGTTTCACGTTTATGCACAGGAGAGATGGTTTGTGCTGTGTGTGTGGAGTGTGTGTAAGAGTAAACTCACCTGGGTTTGTGTAGAGGAGCCTGAGAAATAAGGGTGTTCAGGAAAATACACAGCTCCTTGGAGCATACACACACTCACACTGACACACACACACACACACACACACACACACACACATAGTCGCTTTCTCACAAACACACAAATACACACACAGAAGTATAGGGATATGACAATATGTTGATGTGGTAAGATTGTGTCGCGTGGTATGGCAACACAGGTTCCTCCATCTCCTTCATGACTTCGCGCGATGGTACCTGTTACTGTAATGTATGAGGAAAACGTGACTTGAATAAGGAAACTTACTCAGGTAAAGTGTCACGGACTTCACTTTTTTGTCTGTTTCAGAGTAGTTGTTCTTATTCAGGTACAGAACTATAGATGTTGCACAGTTACACAGATATCGCTTATTTTCTTGCAGTGTATCAAGTATTTCAGGATCACTGTATCTTGATACTGTCATTGTTGTGGACACAAAGTATTGTGACATTATCGTCTGGCAAAGTACTTCCCACCCCTACACAGAGCTACAACAGACTTGGCCAGAGGGGTTGGGTTCACCTCCCGGGGAGGTGTGGAAGAGTGGTGGAAAATAACCAAGCTCTCAACAACTCCCAACTCAACTCTTTCCTCTTTCTCTATCTATCTCTCTCTTCTTTCTCTTTCTCTCTTTTTTTCTCTCTCTCTCTCTCTTTCTCTCTTCCTCTGTAGCACATACATACAGTGTATCTCGCCGTATCCTACACATTAGCATTCTGAAATGAATGGGAGCTCTGACATTTCTCTCCCACTGCCCTCCTTGCTATTCCCCTCACTTTGGCCATGTGTGTGATGCCGCCTGGCCCTACGCGGTGGCCTGTCTGCCCGCTCCCTTATCGCTGCTCAGACAGACGCCCAGAGTGCTGTGGAGAACAGACAGACAGACAGACAGACAGACAGACAGGCACACACACACACACACATACACACACACACACACACACACATACACATACACACATATACGCACATACAGCACGCACAGAGACAAACACACGCACACAGTCTTACATTCACACACACATACACAGTCTCATACACACACACACACACACACACACACACATTCTGTAGCCAAGAGCCTGAGGGAGACAAACCTGTGTGTGAGTGTGTGTTGTCTGTGATTTGATGAGTGCTTGAGTGTGAGGCTGGGTTTGCCTATGTGGCTTGTGCTGCTCCTAGGTGGATGTTGCCTGGTTGATGACATTTAGCTGTAGACCTTATAAATGGTACAGTAGCTGCTTTATAATGTTCACCTGTGTTGTAGATGGCTAACAATACCCAGCTCTATTACAAATGGTTTGTAATAAGGAGATGAAGTTAATATTTAACTGCTTTGGAGCTGGCGTATAATATTCAGCTATATTGTAGCAGACTCAAAATGTACAACTGTATAAGCCTAACTACACCCCTCAGCTGTGCTATATTCACGATATAGAACGGCCTCTCGGGGCTTATTGCTTAAAGGTGACATAGAATGGAATTAATTTTTGTCTTGGTTTTGATGAATTAGGAGAGGTTGTGCATAACCAAAGAGCTATCAGGAACATGAGGCATGGTTGTGCCCTCCATCATATAAAAATATTGAACTTAAACATAGCCACTAAAAAATGTAATTGGGCTTTTAAAATTGCAATAGAGTTTAATTTGTATTAATCAAGGTTGAATATATACTATTGTAACATCAGAGAACACAGTACAATACTCGATTCATCCATTCTATGTCCTCTTTAGGTATAGCTGTATTCTAACTGATTCATAAGACAGTATTCAGCTCTGCAGTAGCGGGCTCATGCTACTCTGGGGTGCGTTTCCCAAAAGCATATTGCTAACTACGATGCATCTTCTGTAGCGTCACCGCCAAATCTGAGTTGACAGTATTAGAGTCATTACAGGTGCAGTCCTATTTCCTGAACATTTCAGTAAAAGCTAACAAATATGCTCTTATTTTTAAAAATGTGATATGTGATAATGGGAAGCTTACAGTAAGTGTTTGTACCATGGTAGTTGTTATCACAGTTGGCAACTACCCATTTGGGAAACAGACCCTTGTATACACTCTTTAAAAAAGCGTTCTCTGGGATGCTATCTACTGTAGAACCATGCTGGCTTTAAAGAACCCTTAGAGGTTCCTTTGATGAAAGAACCATGTAGGTATGCCATATATGAAGCATGCAATAGAACCATTTTTGGTTCTATATACAGTACAGTAGCACCTTTTTTCTAAGAGTGTATTACATTACTGTATATGAAGCTGTATCCTAACTGGTGTATAATGTGGGTAGCGGTCATGCAGCTGCAGGAGTGCTGTACTGTAGGTATTGAGTTGACCTTTGACCTTTGGTCCTCCAGCGCCTCTCCCGTGCGCTGGTGGACGAGTGCGAGTGGTTGAGTGCAGGGCAGCGCAGTCTGATTCAGCTGATCAGTCAGCACAGCAGCGGTCACCTCACCTGCCCCCCAGCTGATTCATGTCACCGCTGGACTCAAGTAATACACTGCAGCCTTTCCCCAGAGACCTGAGCCTGGGAAACTGTATTTGTCTGTGTGTGTGTGTGTGTGTGTGTGTGTGTGTGTGTGTGTGTGTACGTGAATGTGAATGTGCACGCAGGACTGTGTATGTATGCAGTGTGTGTGTGCAGTGTGTGTGAGCATATGACTGTGTGTGTGTGTGTGTGCAAATGTGCATGAATGTGTGTGTGCAACCTTGCATGCGTCTGTGTGTGTGTGTGTGTGTGTGCGCGCTCGCGGCAATTTGGTATGTGTGTGAGAAAGTGAATGATTGTTGTTTGTGTGTGAGAATGCGTGTGCTTGCATGATATTGGTATGTGTGTGTGTGTGTGTGTGTGTGTGTGTGTGGTGGGCTTTGGCAGGCCTGTTGTTTTATGGCTGTGTAATGGCAGTAGAGTAAGTAAGGGCTGCCGGGCTCCTGGAGGGGCTGTTCAGCGGCTGTATCGACAGCATTACTCCACTCACACTGCAGCAGGTTAAGAGCTTATCAATCTGAGCAGCCAGAGACACTAATGTGCCGCTCCACTTGAGTTGCTATTCCTCATGCTGCACTCTCTCTCTCTCTCTCTGTTTCTCTCTCTCCTCGCTCTCTCTCTCTCGCGCTCTCTGTTTCTCCCCTTCGCTTCCTTTCTTTCTCTCTCCATCTCTCTCTTACCTTCTTGCTCTCTCCATCTCTCCCTCTCTCCATCTCTCCCTCTTTCAATATTTTCTCCTCTGTTTGTGTCTGTTTACTTTCTAATCATTCCCTCTCTCTCTCTCTCTGTTTCTCTCCCTCGTTCCCTGACTTTCTCTCTCCATCTCTCTCTTACCTTCTTGCTCTCTCCATCTCTCCCTCTTTCAATATTTTCTCCTCTGTTTGTGTCTGTTTACTTTCTAATCATTCCCTCTCTCTACCCCCTCTCTCTCTCTGTTTCTCTCCCTTGCTTCCTTTCTTTCTCTCTCCATCTCTCTCTTACCTTCTTGCTCTCTCCCACTCTCCATCTCTCCCTCTCTCCATCTCTCCCTCTTTCACTATTTACTCCTCTGTTTGTGTCTGTTTACTTTCTAATAATTCCCCCTCTCTCTGCTCTCTCTCTCTTACCTTCTTGCTCTCTCCATCTCTCCCTATTTCAATATTTTCTCCTCTGTTTGTGTCTGTTTACTTTCCAATCATTCCCTCTCTCTACCTCTCTCT
>NC_085013.1:24818228-24820728 GCF_963854185.1 Sardina pilchardus
GTCTTTGATTTGATTTGATTTGATTTGATTTTGGATCAGACAGACAATATAATCCAAAGGCTAACATGTTAAAGTACTTATTTCCAACATGGTCACATGTTGGAAATGTGACCTTTGAGTCAGAGAGCGTAATTAAAAAGGCTACTGTTTATGAGCTACTCGGATAGATTCTCTATGTTTTTATATTTATGGATTTAGATATTTAAAGGTCCTTGTATCCTTGTTGTTTGTTTGTGTGTATTCATAGGCAGAATGAATCTGCTACCCATGCTTGGACCCCGTGGTTAAGATGGGGTCCTATAGGGCCCAGGGTGCTCTGTCGCTGAAACTTTATCAGACACTGTTCGCACTCACCCTCCTCTAAGTGGCCATGTGCCACTTGTGCTGTGTGCCAGCAGCAGGAGGATTGCTGAACATCCCCCACCACCACAGCCCTCTCAGTCAGCGTGTTGAACGTCCCCCACCACCACAGCCCTCTCAGCCAGCGTGTTGAACGTCCCCCACCACCACAGCCCTCTCCGCCAGCGTGTTGAACGTCCCCCACCACCCCAGCCCTCTCCACCAGCGTGTTGAACGTCCCCCACCACCCCAGCCCTCTCCACCAGCGTGTTGAACGTCCCCCACCACCACAGCCCTCTCAGTCAGCGTGTTGAACGTCCCCCACCACCACAGCCCTCTCAGTCAGCGTGTTGAACGTCCCCCACCACCACAGCCCTCTCCGCCAGCGTGCCTGTATGCAGGGGAGGTGGAGAGGGAGAGGGAGACGGACAAGTACGTCTCTGCTGAAATGGCGGCACAAAAATAGACGCGCGTGATGGCCATAATTGTGCATCTGGAGAGTGTGCGTGTAGGAGGGGACTGGAGTGGTGGTTGAAAATACTTTTGTTTGGGGTTTTGTCCTTTTTTTCCTTCTGGGGGAAGAGAAGGGGATATTACCTGTTTAGCTGTGACCATCATCATCATCATCATCATCATCATCATCTTCATCATCATCGTCATCATCTTTTTCTATCACGTTACAGCAGCTTACCTTGTTTTCGTCGTACCGTTAATGAGATAACGAGTCCTACTTGCCCCCCTCTCTTCCACCCTGCCGCGGCTTGTTAGTTGTCAGGGAGGTTATTTAAAGTTGAACTGAAACTGCATTAGCATCCATCCAGTCTGATGGTAAACCTGCCGTAGCACTGAGCTCCTCCAGCAACCACCTCTCCAGTAATACGCCGGCTAAATATGCTAAATATGCTAATCCCCTCTGCACTGACCGAGCCAGCAGCGGCTGAGGGGAGAGAGAGAGAGAGAGGGAGAGAGGAAGAGGGAGAGAGAGAGAGAGAGAGAGAGAGAGAGAGAGAGGGAAAGGGAAAGGGAGAGAGAGAGAGGGAAAGGGAAGGGGAGAGAGAGGAATAGGGAGAGAGGAAGAGGGAAAGGGAGAGAGAGAGAGAGAGAGAGAGAGAGGGAGAGAGAGAGAGAGAGAGGGAAAGGAAGAGAAAGAGAGAGAGAGGAATAGGGAAAGGAAGAGAAAGAGAGAGAGAGGAATAGGGAGAGGGAAAAGGAGAGAGAGAGGGAGAGAGGAAGAGGGAAAGGGAGAGAGAGAGAGAGAGAGAGAGAGAGAGAGAGAGAGAGAGGGAAAGGAAGAGAAAGAGAGAGAGGAATAGGGAAAGGAAGAGAAAGAGAGAGAGAGGAATAGGGAGAGGGAAAAGGAGAGAGAGAGGGGGGTAAGGGAAGGGGAGAGAGAGACAAAGAGAGAGAGAGGAAGAGGGAAAGGGAGAGAGAGAGGAAGAGGGAAAGAAAGAGAGAGAGAGCACCCCCCTGCTCAACTCCCCCTCTCTCCGATCAGCTTCTCTGCTTTTGCGGGTGAGAGTGTTGGAGGAGCTCGTTAATGAGTCTGTGTGATTAGAGGCCGGAATGAGTCACCGCACGCACAGAAGCCGAGCGGAACGCCAATCCCCACTCGGCCGCCGGTTCCGCGGGGTCTCTGAAGAGCAGTGGGAACCTGAAACGCGCAGGCTGCGGCGGAACAGCGGAACAACAGAACGCATTAAAGGCCTTGATCAGCATGCATGCCGCTAATTAGCCAGCCCTTCTCCCAGCCAAGTTTGAAACAATGATCTGACTCACACACCCCACCCCCATCCTCTTCACACTTCTCCCGTCTGTGTGTGTGTGTTTGTGTGTGTGTCTGTGTGTGTGTGTGTTTGTTTTTTCAGTCATGTTTCATATGTGGAGTGTTTGTGTGTCTCATCATAAGGCTCTCCACACACACCCACATACACACACACACAAACACACACACACACACGCACACACACACACACACACACACACACACACACACACACACACACACACACACACACACACACACACACACACACACACACACACACACACACACACACACACACACACACACACACACACACCTCCTCTGAAGAGATTAGTTGTTTGTTACGGGCCGTGATGCGATGACTTACCTTGGCACCCTGTCAGCGTACTGTATGTG
>NC_085013.1:24825728-24828228 GCF_963854185.1 Sardina pilchardus
GTGTGTGTGTATGTGTGTGTGTGTGTGTGTGTGTGTGTGTGTGTGTGTGTGTGTGTGTGTGTGTGTGTGTGTGTGTGTGTGTGTGTGTGTGTGTGTGTGTGTGTCAGGGGGATGTCATTGTTTTAGCTTCTCCGAACAGGGCACTCACAAAAGAAAGTTGTAAAGTAAGCACAAGTTATTAAGCCAAGGTCCTACAAGAAAGTTTTGTTGTTTACGCAGTTAGAGTGTTGGGAACTCTGCAGCAGCACGCGGGCCAGATCAGCACCGCATCTGGGCCAGATCAGCACCGCATCTGGGCCAGATCAGCACCGCATCCGGGCCAGCTGAGGCTGCTGTCACTGGCTCTGATGTAGTTTCATTAGAGCCGTGTAAGCCAGGCGCTCAGCCCGTCTGGGATGGATGGTGGTGTCTGATGAGGAAGATGTCTGATGAGGAGGAGTAATAAATGTCCTGTCAGACACGTCTGTCTCCTTGACAAAGTTTAATAACGAGACACAACGCGTCTCACAATCACCAGGCCAGAATTGTAGGCCCCATCTTCAGCAAGTAAATTGGACGCAAGATTGAAATTGAGGTGCTGTAAAAGGATATTGGAGAGCATTTGGTAATTACATTCTTTTACCCTTTCTCTCCTCCTCCTACACACTCTCACTGTTTTCTATCTCTCCCTCTCTCTCCCTCTTTCTTCTTTCTCTTTCTCTCTCTCCCTGACTTAAGGGCCTATGATGTTTTCAGTCTTCACCCACAGAGACCCACACTCACCATTAATGTTTCAGACAACTGATGTGCGTTCAAATTTGCAAAACATTGGCGAACGTTTGCGAACGTTGGCAAACAGTTTTATGTTTGCCTTGAGTTTTGCAGTGAACATTTGCGAACAATCACAAACAGACTGCGGAGGTAGTTCTCCTTGTACATACAGTGGAACTGGACATGAGCTTGAAGGTAACAATGTAATTACCGTTACTTACAATGGTATGCTAATACCAAAATAAAATGTTCCAAAGAAAACACGTCGACTGACTGCACGCACCTCTGCAGTGGCAGTCTCGATTACTACTAGATTCAGGAACCAATCAGGGCTTTATTAGGGACACACTAGGACTATTGGCATGGCTCTGATCTGAAAGAAAGAAGCGAAGGACAGCACTCTTCAGATTTTCCTTTGTTTATTCGCCTACGAACGTTTCGGGCAGAGCCCTTCTTCAGCGTGTAATGGCGATTGCTCTGATCTGGCCAGGTTGCTCTTCTGTCTTCTACTCCTGAAGTTGGGTTCTTGGAGGACAGTCTTATTGTCATGTCTTGGTTAAATGCTGTGTGTTTGTCTGTGTGTTGGGTATGTTTGTGTTGCATTTCTTTTTTATTTTGATTTTGTTTTGCTATTTGAAACACTTTGGTCATAAATGTGCAATACAAATGAAGCTTATTTACTCACCATTGCTTCAGAAAAGCACTCTCCCTCAGATTAAGAATTTCTGAATTAAAATTCAGAAAGTAGGACTGTGGGGGGGTAACTGCTCTGATTAAGTCTGAGGCATAGACAGACTTAGCAGAGTCTGCCAGTTTTGAAACCTGCCAGTTAACATTGACACTTTCTACAAGAATCGAGCTTAGTCAGTTAAGACCGAGACTGTCTAAAAAATCAGATCTTTGCCAGTGAAGACCGAGACTTTCTAAAAAGTAGAGCTTTGCCAGTGAAGGCCGAGACTCTGTCAAAACGAGAGCTTTTCAGTGACTACAACCACAGCGATCTAAGAAGAGCTTAGTCATTGAAGACTGACTCTCTAAGAACGGCAGCTCAGCCAGGGAGAACTGTGAGGGCTGTTTTTTATTTTAGGCGAGAGCTTTGCCAGAGGGTACTGGGGCGGCTGAGAATTCTCTCTGTTGGGCCTGCTCTAATATTTTGTCGAGATTGCAACTTTTGAGAGAGAGAGAGAGAGAGAGAGAGAGAGAGAGAGAGAGAGAGAAAGTGCTTGTCTAGCTCCCCAAGGCATCAGAGGAAGTCTGCATTGTTGTCTTCAACTGAGCGAAGGACAACGTAGTTCTAGATATGGACAGATGAGTTGCACAGAGCTCTCCAGTGTACTGATTTGAATTCACAGCTGATTTAATTAGTTAGGAATAAAGAGCATTTATGCCAAAAGAAAAGACCAAATGTATTGTAAATGTAATAATTTATACCAAACAATCAAAGAAGCCAAACTTTAAAAAGAAAAAAAATGGTTAACCTCCGCTCAGATCTGTCAGGGGGTTGCCATGGCACAGCTGCTGTAAGCCAATAGGGAGCCAACTGTGACTCTAACAAAGTTAGCGCCCAAGATCGACTCCTGAGCTGACAAACTCCCAGATCTTCCCAAAACGCAACACCCACACACCCACACCCCGTCCTCTCAGCTCCAGAGGAAGCATCTGTGCCAAGGCAGGCTTGTAGGGGCAAGAATCCCTTTTCTGGCACGTTGAAACTGCCTGAATATCCCCAAATCCGTGTCATCAGATGTGA
>NC_085013.1:24833228-24835728 GCF_963854185.1 Sardina pilchardus
ATTGTTGTTGTTGCTTAGTTGTAGGTCACTTGTAGGTGCATAAAAGGCTATTTTTGTGCATGAAGCCAAATGAATAATTGTCATGTACATGTGATTTTATATGTATGTTGTGGCATGCACTTCATTAATTATGTACAGTATGTACTACATACTGTGCTACTTAGGGATATGAATAAAATGTAGGCTAGTGAATGACTAAGAACTCTTATGATGCATTGGCCTTTGTTCGAGAGTGAAGTGTTACGGCACGTTGTTTGACAGTAGCATTACTGTTCCAGCCGTATTGCTGTGTCGAAAAGTTAACGCCTGATTGCAGTTTTGGCAGGAATTCATTTGTCTCCTGAAGATGGAGTCTGTTTTATCCGCTTCTTCTGTTTCCGCGGTGATTCATCACCGGGCTCCGAGCTTCTGCTGGCAACATCTCCCTACGCGACTGATCAATAATTCATACCGAGACGTAGCGATGGAGAACGACGAGCTATAACGGTCTCGCTCCCTCCTTCTCTTCCTCTCTACCTCTACCTCTACGCTCCCCTCCGCCGCTGTTGACGTCTGACGAGATGAAGAACTCTCTGCTCTCGAAGGATCCGAGGTCCAGCGTCTCGACTGACTCATCGGTTGGCTGTTTACCCCCCCCCCCCCCTCGCCGCCGCCCCTCCTCCTGATGATTGCCCTTGATTGCTAAGCAGTGAGTAAGTACGGTGCTTGGCCATGGCTATTTAAAGTCCTTTAAAAAAAAAAAATGACTTCCCCGCAAGTTCGGGCGCTGATGGAGACTCGCACATTAACATGGCCACTCCTAAGAGAGTCCTAATTTGGGCAATCATGCAGAGGGTTCCTGGAACTGAAACACACAGTGTTTGCCTTCCCGCCCGCCGTGGGTCTTTAGATGATGAATATATTATTTTGATAGATGGCGAAATAACCTTCCTCCATCTAGCCAGCCTCCGCGCTTGGCTTTCGCGGCGGGTAAATATATACACAAGTGGCATCGCAGGCTGCCAAATAGGGTGACCTTCCAAGATGTGCCTCATTTCTGGAACTTTCCGATGTGTTGGGTTGAAGTTTGATGTGTTTTTTTTTAATGAGGGGGATAGCTGTGGAACAGGAGATTCATTCTGATCAGGGAATTCATGTCCACCTTTGCAATCAGTTTCCCTGATTACCGTAAATAGTAATCTAATTACAGTAAACTACTGCAATTAAAATCAGGGCCAACCCTGGCTCTCTCTCCCACTCACTTCCTGTCGTTCTCCACTGTCCTATCTGAGAGGCATAAAAAGCCTAAAGCCATAAAAAGCCAAAAATAAGGTCACATATAAGGTGAGATGTACTTAAAAAAAAATAAAAAATTATCAGGGGCAAATCAAGACCAGATCAGGAATGGAACAGTGGCAGATTTGAGGTCTCTTCCCAGGGCACACACACACACACACACACACACACACACACACACACACACACACACACACACACACACACACACACACTGTCACCAGGATAACACATGCTCCAGGTCGCAGCCTTGACCCCGCGCTCAGGAGACCTTGCAAGCATCTGATTGGTTCATTGCTCCACAGGGCACTGTCATAGAGACAGGCCTGTCACAATCACCTGAGCCCACAATCACCTGAGCCCTCAATCACCTGAGCCCTGACATGAACGATACAGTCATCAGCTTCAACCCCAGCAGCTCAGCTCCGGGGGTGTAACTGCCCTTCGTTTCGCTGAGGAGATGAATGACTGGCCCTTGCTTAAAGCTGCGGCAGAAATCATGGAGACGGATGAAATGAAAAAGAGGAAAACTCACCCCTGTGTGGAAGTGGAGGCAGTGGAGACACAAGGTTTATATTGAGCAAGTGGAGCCATCAGACACTGGTGTCAAATAGAGATAGTAGCACATGGGGATGACAAGGGTAAACACCTCACTGTAAGTCATCATGATGTGTGTGTGTGTTTGTGTGTGTGTGTGTGTGTGTGTGTGTGTATGTATGTGCGTGTGTGTGTGTGTGTGCGTGTGTGTGTGTATGTGTGTGTGTGTATGTGTGTAGTGCTACAGTGCTACACTCAGAGAGCATGTAGGCTACAGTACATGAGCCCCCATGACGCAAACTGCATTTCGTTGTGTTTGTACGTGTACTATGCACAATGACAATAAAGTTGAATCTAATCTAATCTAATCTAATGTAATCTTGGACCACAGCACCCTTAGAAGGCTGTAATGTGATGAGGACATGGGTCACATGACTCCGACTGGTGTCTTACAGGAAGGCTACTCCAGGCACGTAAACTGAAGCGTTCCGTCCGCTAAGTGTTAGCTGCAACAATTAGCTTCCTCTTTAATCAATGTAACTGTCCGTAATAGTCGTGATAGCGGCTCACACGTGTTCACTTGAAGAAAATGACAACCTCACCTCACCTGGTGTTGCCCACCTGTTATCAGACTGATGAGGTGATGGGGATTTGTATCTGTCCTTCGGGAGGTGGCTGTGGGACAGCG
>NC_085013.1:24850728-24858228 GCF_963854185.1 Sardina pilchardus
AGAGTTATATGGAGGGAGTTTGACTGTTCTAATGAGATAGAGTTATATGGAGGGAGTTTGACTGTTATAATGAGATAGAGTTATATGGAGGGAGTTTGACTGTTCTATTGGAGCTGTTTGTTGGTTTTCTGAACGTACTATAGATTGCAACCAACTTCTGCAAACTTTGGAGTGCTGGAAAGTGTGAACAAAGTGTTTTAGAAGACTGGTCTAATTTGAAATGTGTGCACTGGTATCATGCCTAATTGTAATGGAAGCTAATTTGCTGTAGCATATGCTCTGCAAACAGAATACATCTGTTGCTGTGTAGCTGTTTTGCACCTTATTCTACAAGGTTTAGAAAAGAACCTGGAAGTCCTCTTAGTAGTATTGTGTTGCATAATAAATTTATGTTCCTCATGAGAGGTCAGTACAAGACTTAAGGCAAAATGTATGATATTATGTGTTCTTTATTTTATGAGTGTGTGTGTGTGTGTGTGTGTGTGTGTGTGTGTGTGTGTGTGTGTGTGTGTGTGTGTGTGTGTGTGTGTGTGTGTGTGTGTGTGTGTGTGAGTGTGAGAGAGAGCGAGAGAGAGATGCCAGCTGACCGAGTAACGTGCCACTGGTGTGTTTGTGTGTGAGTTCATGTAAGAGAGAGTCAGAGAGGAACAGACAGAGGTGTATGTGTGTGTGTGTGTGTGTGTGTGTATGTGTGTGTGTGTGTGTGTGTGTGTGTGTGTGTGTGTGTGTGTGTGTGTGTGTGTGTGTGTGTGTATGTGTGTGTGTGTGTGTGTGTGTGTGTGTGTGTGTGTGTGTGTGTGTGGCCAGCTGATTGAGTGATGTCTTCTCTTCCTCTCCATAGTCTCCGTACTTCTGGCCCTCTAACTGCTGGGAGCCTGAGAACACAGACTATGGTAAGGCCAGCGCTCAGCCAGAGCTACAGTACATACTGTCACAATCTTACGCATACACACACCACTGGGGTATTTATAGTAGGGTTCTTCTGGCTGAAATGGTGTGTGTGTGTGTGTGTGTGTGTGAGAGAAAGAGAGAGAGAGAGAGAGGGAATGTGTGTGGGGGTAGTCTTATGATTGCATGTTTGCATGGCATTAACTTAAGTCCATTATGTAAATGACAAAGGATGCCAAGTGTCGACTTAAATACCCCTCACTGCTCGCTGCAGAGATTCCCATACACACAGACCCACATGCATGCATGCATGTACACACACAAACACACACACACACACACACACACACACACACACACACACACACACACAGACACACACGCTTTCATGGAGAGAAAAAGGTCTGACCTGAATAAGTAGGCTATAACTGGCGTTTGAATTGTAGAGAGAGCATACGGAATAATATGGATTTTCCCTTTCTAGTGTAAAATGACCTTCACAGCTCCATACATACTGTAATGGACTTACAAAGCAGTCTTTGCTAAGCTATCAAGTGTCCAGTTCTAGTGTATGGTATCACATGTACTGTATGTAATGGACCTTCCCTCCAGTCCTCCGTGTGTGTGTGTGCGTGTGTGCGTGCATGCGTGCGTGTGTGTGTGTGTGAGTGTGTGTGTGTGTGTGTGATGTGTGTGTAATGTGTGTAGCCTAGTGTGTGTAATTAGATTAGATTCGATTCGATTAGATTCAACTTTATTGTCATTGTGCAGAGTACTAAGCAGGAGTGCAAAAAAGCAGAAAGTGCAATGTGATATACTGTACAATGAGTGTAATTGACTGTGCCATTCTCCTCCATGTGATGGCAGCCATTTACCTGTGCAAGCGCACCATGCAGAACAAGGCCAGGCTGGAGCTGGCTGACTATGAGGCCGTGAGTACTGAAGATAGCATACAAAATCACAGCAGACCGTGTTATATATCATAAAATATCATTCCATATGTCATATTATGTTATATTAGACTAAACCATATCATAGAATATGATTTTATAGGGCATGTCATGTCATGTCATGCTATATTAGACCAAACCATATCATAAAATATAATTTTATGTCATGTCGTGTCTTGTCATATTAGACCAAACCATATCATGAAGACAATTTGCGTGTTATGTTCTTACAAAATACTTCATGGGTGTCTATGTGTTATGTGTTACTGTATGTGATTTATGTATTATGATGGTACATTTTTAAATGGATTATCAAGTTTTTTCTTTCTCTTTCTGTGATAATTGAATTTGTGTATCTATATTGTGTATCTACTATAGTTATATTAATTAGTTCTGTCGGTCCGGAGCAAGTGAATGGATAGTGTAATTAAAGAAACATGCCACTGTCTTCTATTCTTCTTTCTGCATGCATTTCACCTTTTCTCACAATGTTATTTTTTGTTTTTCTGTGTGTGTGTGTGTGTGTGTGTGTGTGTGTGTGTGTGTGTGTGTGTGTGTGTGTGTGTGTGTGTGTATGTGTGTGTGTGTGTGTGTGTGTGTGTGTGTCTCGTCCTGCAGGAGAATCTGGCTCGGCTGCAGAGGGCATTTGCCAGGAAGTGGGAGTTTATCTTCATGCAGGCTGAGGCGCAGGTTAAGTGAGTGTACAATCCTGCTGTCAATAATAATGATAATGATAATGATATTGATCAATAATAGTAAAATCAATAATGTTATTAATCATAAGAGTAATATAGAATAACAGAGAGACTGAAGTCATTGGAGCTGTGTTGCTGTTGATGAAAGCAGAACTCATAAGTGCGGCCCTGAAGCGTACGCTAAATGGTGTTTTTTGCCCCCAACGGCACCTTCCAGGCAGCACAGCCTAAAAGGCACTACCTTTACCCTATTCCTCAACCCTCATCCTACCCCTAAACAGAGGGGAGTAGTGCCTTGAAGGCAGCGCTGCCTGGAAGGCACCATTGAGGGCAAATAATAGACCGAAGCGTACTCTCTGTTGGCAAGATGGCCTGGCTAGTAGGGTGGGCCTCATGTAAACCAATTCTCTTCCTTTGTGAATGTCCTGACTACACTGTTCGGAGAAGCTGAAGCATTGACCCCCCGCAACACACATGCATGCAGACAGCCACACACACACACACACACACACACACAGGCAGACACACACATAGACACACATAAACACACACACATACAGTAGACACACGTAAACACACACACATAGACATAGACAGACACACTCACATACACATGCAGACACACACACACAAACTCACAAAATGCCCCATCTGCCCCAGCCGAGGGCAATACTTTAACTTCCCCAGTGGTCAGTGAGCTGACATTTTGCATTACAAGCCGAGCTAGTCATGAAGCGTATGTTCCGTGTCCACCCTGGCCCCTCTACCTGAGGTGCCTGATAGTGTGGAGCGCTTCTTCACGGCTCTCTTCCCTCCAGTCTGAAGTGCTGTGTGGGGGGGGGGGGGGGGGCTGAAAGGTCATGTTTCTTGGTGATTAGCACATCTTCAGCGCTTCCATCGGCTAGTGTTAGACCACTCATCAGTGTGTGTGTGTGTGTGTGTGTGTGTCTTAAAGGGATATTCCGCCATTTTTGGAAATACGCTCATTTTCCACCTCCCCTCGAGCAAAACAATCGATATTTACCTTGTTCCCGTTCATCCAGCCATTCTGTGAGTCTGGCGATACAACTTTTAGCTTCAGCCTAGCATAGATCACTGAATCGGATTAGACCATTAGCTTCTCGCCTGCTAGCTTCATGTTTAAAAGTGACTAAGATTTCTGATAATTTTCCCATTTAAAACGCGCCTCCTCTCAAGTTAGAAAGTGCAATAAGACCAACTGAAAATGAAACCTGGCGTTTTTCTAGGCTGATTTGACATGGAACTACACTCTCATCTGGCGTAATAATCAAGGCAACTTGCAAACGTACCATAGGCGCAGTGATATCGTACGCAGCATCTGAAAATAGTCCCCATAGACATCAAGCAGTAGTAGTGCCAGTAGCTGCAAGTTGCCTTGATTATTACGCCAGATGAGAATGTAGTTCCATGTCAAATCAGCCTAGAAAAACGGCAGGGTTCATTTTCAGTTGGTCTTATTGCACTTTCTAACTTGAGAGGACACACGTTTTAAATGGGAAAATTACCAGAAATATTAGTCACTTTTAAACATGAAGCTAGCAGGTGAGAAGCTAATGGTCTAATCCGATTCAATGATCTATGCTAGGCTGAAGCTAAAAGTTGTATCGCCAGACTCACAGAATGGCTGGATGAACGGGAACAAGGTAAATATCGATTGTTTTGCTCGAGGGAAGGTGGAAAATGAGCGTATTTCCAAAAATGGCGGAATATCCCTTTAAGGGCATCTGATTAAAGCTTACAGAAGGACATGTGTGTGTGTGTGTGTGTGTGTGTGTGTGTGTGTGTGTGTGTGTGTGTGTGTGTGTATGTGTGTGTGTGTGTGTGTGTGTGTGTGTGTGTGTGTGTGTGTGTGTGTGTGTATGTGTGTGTGTGTGTGTGTGTGTGTGTGTGTGTGTGTGTGTGTCTGGTGTGTGCGCTATATGAAGCAGTCCAGTAGTGCTGTAAGGGCTCGGTGGTAAATGCCAGTTATGTAAGGGCTAATCTCTAGGGCAGTGTGAGTGCGGACTCGTGTGTGTGTGTGTGTTGTGTGTGTGTGTGTGTGTACAGTAGTGTGTAGCAGTGCTGCACGCTATGACCTGCACTTGGAGATGTTCTTCCTGCATCCTCCTCAGGCAGAGTTGCCGCGCTCCAAGCTGCTGTGTGCTGATAAAAGCGTGTGTATCCCCTACTGCCCAACCTGTGAGCGCTGAGCACCAGCACTGGGGAGGCAGGCAAGAATAGCATATCTGGAGAAATACGGGAGAAAAACAGGAACTCTGTGTGTGTGTGTGTGTGTGTGTGTGTGTCTTTGTGTGTGTGTGTGTGTGCTTACTGTATGCTTGTGAGTATTTGTGTGTGTTTGATACCGTGGCTCTTTTCAGGATCATGTTCCATTTTTAGGTGCTGATTCAGAATATTTTGTCTGTCCAAACCCTAAAAAGCTACATTTTGGGTTTTAAGCCTGCTAGATATTCTATCAGTTACATGTTCTGCCCTATTCACATGTACTCTTTTGGAAGGCCTACAGTATGTGTTATGCTAATTAACAGGCTTATCATGCAAAATCACACCTGGTAAACAACACTTTTGAAATCAGCAACCAAATTATGGGTTTCTTCTAATTTTCTTGATTCACTTTTCCGAATGCTTTTCATATTGTGCGTATTGTGACGTCATTGACAGGATCGACAGGAAAAAGGACAAGGTGGAGCGCAAGATATTGGACAGCCAGGAAAGAGCATTCTGGGACGTCCATCGACCTGTGGTTAGTTGGAGAATGTGTGTGTGTGTGTGTGTGTGTGTGTGTGTGTGTGTGTGTGTGTGTGTGTGTGTGTGTGTGTGTGTGTGTGTGATTTTGTTGTTCTACAACCCCTGGCAAAAAATATGGAATCACCAGTCTTGGAGGATGTTAATCCAGTTGTTTAATTTTTTAGAAAAAAGCCAGATCACAGACATGACACAAAACTAAGTTCATTTGAAATGGCAACTTTCTGGCTTTAGGAAACACTAAAGGAAATCAAGAAAAAAATTAATTAATCAGTAACAGTTGCTTGTTTTAGACCAGCCAGAGGGGAAACAAATATGGAATCACTCAATTCCAAGGAAAAAAATATGGAATCATGAAAAACAAATTGACAAAAGAACACTTCAACGCACCACTAGTACTTTGTTGCACCACCTCTGGCTTTTATAACAGCTTACAGTCTCTGAGGCATGGACTTAATGAGTGACAATCAGTACTCTTAATCAATCTGGCTCCAACTTTCTCTGATTCCAGTTGCCAGATCAGTTTTGCAGGTTTGAGCCTTGGGATGCACCATTTTCTTCAAATTCTACTACAGATTTTTCTACTCTAATTTTCTTGATTTCCTTTAATGTTTCCTAAAGCCAGAAAGTTGCCATTTCAAATGAACTTAGTTTTGTGTCATGTCTGTGATCTGGCTTTTTTCTAAAAAATTAAACAACTGGATTAACATCCTCCAAGACTGGTGATTCCATATTTTTTGCCAGGGGTTGTATGCTGTGTGTAATAAACTGTCTGCCACAGCCAGGCTTTTTGAATTCTCACAGAACATTCTGTGTGTGTGTGTGTGTGTGTGTGTGTGTGTGTGTGTGTGTGTACTCCAGCCAGGTTGTGTGAACACCACAGAGATGGATATTCGCAAGTGCAGGCGTGAAAGAAACCCCCAGAGAGTTAAAAAGGTGAGGAAGGCTGTGTGTGTGTGTGTGTGTGTGTGTGTGTGTGTGTGTGCGCCTGTCCATGTATCTTTATCATATATTATGTATGTTGGAGTGTGTTTGAATGATCATTTATGTGTAAATCTGTGTGTGTACATCTGTTGGTCCTGTAAGTGCATGTATTAATGTATGCCCCAAGAGAGTGTGTGTGTGTGTGTGTGTGTGTGTGTGTGTGTGTGCGTGCTTGTCTGTATATGCATGAGAGGGTTTGCTTTTGTGCTTTTGTATGTGTGTGTGTTTGTGTGTACTATATGTGTGCATATTTGTGTACATGTGTACTTGTGTGCGTGTGTGCATTTGTGTACGTGTGTGTGTGTGTGTGTGTGTGTGTGTGTGTGTGTGTTTGTGGGTCACACTAAAAGCCTACCGGTTCTGCTCCAGTCTGTGTACGGTGTAACGGAGGACAATCAATCACAGAGCTCAGCACAGCCTCCCTCTCAACCCTGCAGGACCTCCACCAAAGAGGAGGTGAAGAAGGAGGTAACGTGTGCGCACACACACACACACACACACACACACACACTCATATACACACACTAAAACAAACAAAAACACACACAAACACACGCACGCACGCACGCACGCACACGCACACACACACATTAATGTTAACACATTAACACACTAATTCTGAAAATATATTTTGCCTTTGCCTTGATGCCCTGAAACCTGAGGTGTAGTCTATGCGTTCATTACATGTGCGTTAATGAAGGTGTGTGTTTGTCTTTCCTGTGCAGATATCGTTCTTAAACACACAGCTGGACAGACACTGCATGAAAATGTCCAAAGTGGCCGACAGGTAGGTGTGTACCAACATGGATCTGATGTGTGGGGTTACAGTAAACAAGTTCTTGATCACCACTTTAGCCTCTGTGTTCTATAGCTTGTTCTTAAAGTAAAGTTCTTGATCACCCCTTTACCCTCTGTGTACTATAGCAGTAACCATCAGTCACATGTAGAGGACATTTTTTAACTAAAAACTCAATTAATTTAAAGTAATTGAAAGTGGTCTAATGCAATTTAGGTAGTCAGATGCAGTTGGAACAATTTTAAATCACATTTTATTTCAATTAATAGCAATTCATCTATATTGTGCTACACTTCTCTTTAGATAGAAGCAGCTACTGCATACTGATTCACAAGTAGTGCACTGCATTTCCCAAGCACTTTCCTGGATCTTCATTAACGCTAGCAGTTATTCATCATAAAGTAAAAAAAATGATGAAGTT
>NC_085013.1:24863228-24883228 GCF_963854185.1 Sardina pilchardus
TGTGTGTGTGTGTGTGTGTCTGTAAGAGAGAGAAAGAAAACATAAAAGAGAGAAATAGATATTAAAAGCGAATGAGAGAGAGACAGCAAAAGGAAACAAGAAAGAACTGATCTCTGGGACCTCGTCTTACATAAGCACACATCACTTCTGAAGCCGCTGTGCTCCGGTGGGCTACACACAAACACACACACTTAAAACGCGCACACATATACACTCTGACTTTTACATGCCCTACTTACACACAAACACACACACACACAAACCTACTTTCACACAAGCACACCCACACACTCTTTTTGTTTGCAAACACACACATACACACACACACACACACACACACACACACACACACACACACAAGCACACACATTTGAAAGCACAAACACACACACACACACACACACACACACAAATGGTCAACATACCCCTGCATCACACACAATCCAGTAACCCAAAGTGTGTCTGTATGTGTGTGTATGTGTGCGTGCAGGAGCACATATTCCAGCTGATGAAGAGTGACAGCTACTCTCGGTTCCTGCGGTCCAGCACGTACCAGGACCTCCTGCTGGCCCGGAAGAAGGTACCAGCGCTCCTCACCCAGCAGAACCGGGGCTGACCCGCCTCTGGCACCATGGGTTCTAACACACAATTCGGGTTCTAACATACAACTCATTAACTCACATGAACTCTCAGCATAGGTTGCATTAGCCACGCTAAACCTACCGTATGTCTATAACCCACTCATACACACACACTGGTGCTATAAAGAGGGTAACTTACACTGTTATTACACCATGACACAACAAGGATGGCAGCTTGCGTATGAAACTAACAGGCTTGTGTCCCTGCTGCTTGTAAATGCTTGGCTGCCGTTACCATGCCACGCTCTGGCTCGTGCTGAGTGTGTGTGAGTGTGTGTGTGTGTGTGTGTGTGTGTGTAGGGGGGTGCATCACTGACACATTTCCCCTCTAACTTCCTCTCTATCTGAACCCCCCCCTCCCTCCCCCACCCTGCCTGAAGCCTCCGCCTGAGAGTGAGCAAGGGCGTCGCACCTCACTGGAGAAGTTTACGCGCAGCATGGTAAGTGCTACTGCTGCTACGGGTCCTGCTACTGCTGCTGCTAGCGCCCCCTGTTGCCTTGCACTGGCACTGACCTTCAGATACACATCAGCAACGCCCACACGGGGCCAAATGTAGGCTACACATACCAAATAGTAGCAACAAAGTGACACATCAAACTCCAGTAGGAAAAACAAAATCAACAAGTTTCAACAAATGTCAAGCAATACCACAACTATGTACAAAACAAAACACAAAAAAATTGACAACAAACAGCAACTAATGGGTGACTGTCAGCTAACGCCCACTGGTGAAGACATTCGTGTCTGTGGATTTGACACTCAAGAGATGGAAAATCTAAACTTTGGTGTCAGCTTGTGTCTGTGTGCGTCAGACGACGACAGTGCAGTGGGCGTTGCTCCGTTAAAAATAATGGAGTTCTAAACTATGCCTTCACTCGACACACGTCAGACGCTGGCAGTGGGCGTTGGTCTTTAGTGTTCAGGAAGTGGACAGGGCTCTCTCTCCTGGAGTTCAGAAGCTAAGTGTGGCAGCTGGCAGTGGCAGTGTCCATGTAGGTGGCTACAGCATGGCCAAGGCAAAGCTCCAACGAGGCTTCTCACTGATCGCATTTATGCACTAACTGTGTGCTGCATTGGAATATGTCCAGATTACTGTATGTCAATAAGTCAAAACCTTGCAGTAAAGTGAATGTAGACATCTACAAAATGTAATTAAAACATGTACATTTTATCAGGCAGAAGGTTTTTATGCAAAGGACTTACATACGGTACCTATAAAAAGTATATTGCATACTGTACTTGCATATTTCCACTTTTACTGCATTTATAAATGAAATCTTGATCAGCTTAATATGGCCTTTTACAATCATTAACACAAATCCCATAATAAAAATGTCCATATATTTGCTGAAGTAATTTTACTTTTACCTTTACAAGCCTTCCAGGGCCTGGTGTTGGGGAGTACCCACACAGCATGATGCTACCACCAACATGCTTCAAATTAGGGATGGTGCGCTTTTGGTGATGTGCAGTGTTTTGTGTCCGCCACAAATAGCAGTTAGTCTGATGGCCAAAAAGCTCAATTTTGCTTTTATCAGATCAAAGAACCTTCCTCCATTTGACCTTAGAGTCTCCCACATGTCTTTGGGCAAACTTTTTTTTTTTTTAGTATATATATTTTGGGCTTTTTGCCTTTATTAGAACAGGATAGTGAAGAGGTAGACAGGAAACAAGTGGGAGAGAGAGATGGGGTGGGATCGGGACCTGACCGCAAGCTGGATTCGAACATGGGTCCCCGTGGGCACTCGGACCCGCATATGGTATGAGCGCTGTAGCCTGCTGCGCCACAGCGCCCCCCGTCTTTGGGCAAACTTAAGCTGAGATTTAATAAGAGCTTTGGCACTCACCCCATAGAGCTTTGGCTGGTGAAGAACTCGGGCAAAAGTTGCTGTATGCATAGTTCCTCCCAGAGATAACCTCTTCAGAGTTATCAGAAGTGCCTTGGTGCATGGCCTCCCCCACCATAATTCTTCTTGAACGGTCACTCTGTTTGTGGTTACGGCCTGCTCTGGGGAGATTTGCACATTTCCCATATTCCTTACTTTCCTTAACGATGGATTTCACTCCAGGGGCTGTTCAGTGACTTTACTTATTTATTTATTTTTGTATCCATCCCCTCACTCTTCAATAACCTCATTTTGTGTTATATATTTACCAATCAACATTACTTTGTAGAAATTTGTTTTCAGGCATTTTTGTAATTTAGTGTAAAACAAAGGCCAAATAAAATTGAGTTTGGGGGGGGGGGGGGGCATAGTCCCTAGAGCAACATAGGGTTAAGTGCCTTTCTCAAGGCGGAAGCCACAAATTGAACCCACAACTTTTTCAGGCTACAGTCATTTCCTGTGTATTAGCCACTGCAGGACAGTGTTTTATGCCAGTTAAAACAAACAAAACCATAGTAACATTACATTAACTGCCCCCTGTGTATTAACCTCTTAGCTGAAGACATGTTTGTACTGTAAAGTCAATGTATAAGCCGCGGCTAATAGTTGGAAAATGACGCTACTGCATACTAGCCCAGCTCCTTAACCACTCATTATACGCTACCCCCTACACCCACGGTAGTCATCTACGCAGTTGAACTAGTCTGCTGTTGTGTTGTGTTGTGTTGTGTTGTGACCCTCCTCCCTCAGTGCCAAGATCACCTGGAGACGCTCTTTCATCTGTGCTTTTGTTTTGCTCTCTCACCCGCTGGGGTTTTTTTCAGGGCAAGTCGTTGACGGGGAAGCGCCTGACAGGTCTGATGCAGTCATCCTGACAAAGCCTGGACCACTGGAGCAGTGCACAAGCACACTGACAACACACACACACACACAAACACACACACACTCACATATACACAGACTGACAACACACTAGGAGAGTAGGAGTTGCAGCTGTAAGGGACATGAATCATGATGAAGGCCTGGCAAGGTGCAGGAGAGACAGACTCATAATAAGGGCTGGACTACAGAGAGAGAGAGAGAGAGAGAGAGAGTCAGAGAGAGAGAGAGAAAGAGAGGGTGAGAGTGAATCATCTGCAATGCTGAATGGATGACAGGACTTGGAGAGAGAAAGACCCATTATCACCCAGAGGGAGAGGGAGGGTGGGAACGAAAGACTGGAAAAGAGAGATGCATGTAGATCCAAGCCAGTGACACTCAGGATGACATGGTGGTGAATGTCTGGATGAGTGAAGTGTGTGTGTGTGTGTGTGTGTGAGTGTGTAGAGAGAGAGGGAGGGAGAGAAGTGGGAAGGGCATGATGGAAGGACACTACCACAGTCCGTTCATGAATGAAACACACACTCCACATCCCAGAACTCACACTGTCCTCTCTGGAAGTGTGTCTGTGCGCGCGCCTGTGTGAGTGTGTGTTATGAGAATGAGTACTCTCTCTCTCACACGGTCTGCCTTTCACACAGACACTCAGATGCATTAAGAGAAGTAGAGGCCGTACCATTAGATGCACCTGGCTCAGATATTTGAAGCTGAAGTCTCCAACATGCATTTGGAACAAGTGAGCCAATGAATGGACACTCATCTCAGTACACACAAACACACACACACACACACATTCTGTTCAGCTAAACTTTGTTTATATGCCTTGTCTTTGGCTCTCTCTGGGTCATACACACGCACACGCGAACACACACACACACACACACACACACGCACGCATGCACACACACACACACACACACCCCACACACCCACACCAATGCAATCAGAACTCAGAGCAGAAAGAAACCTGGACACTTCAGATCAAAGCACACCAACCACTTGTCCTCAGGAGGAGGGGGGTCAGCAATAAAGTGTGCGTCACACACAGACGACAACAACAACAAGCCACTTGATACACTTTATACTCACTGAATATATCTACAATTTAAAACATGTACGATAGTCTGTTTACCACAAATGATATACTAGTACTTCTTGGAAGCTGTCAAAGAGGTTTCTAAGAAATGTTTGTGCCGTATAGACTTTTAAAGGAATCTTTATTGGGAAGCAGCAAAACTGTCGTAGACCACGAGAAGGCATGGGACTGCGTTTGAACGGGATGTCTGCTGCTGGGACTGCGTTTTGAACGGTGTCTGCCATGTCTCACTACATTCCAAGAAGGACGCAAAGGGCTGACGCGAAGCACCAATCGGCGTGCTCTCCACAGCGAAAACTGGACTGGTACCGGACCACAAGGCTACAGAGCTGTCCGTTGGCCCGTCCAGCTGTTCCTTAGGCTGAACGTGGCAGCGGCGGCGAGCTGGACATGCGGGTGCGGCCCCACGGATCTTACTGAATAGAGGAAGCACACAAAGTCACCGAGGGGACATCAGCAGGAGACGCTCACCTGGTCTGGGAGTTCACCTGTCTCAAAGACACTGCCTGGATTTTTGAGATGCTGGCACCCATTACTGATGTCATCAGTGTTGCTGTTCATCAGACCAAAGCGATGTCCAATGTGTGTGTGTGTGTGTGTGTGTGTATGCACACTGGCATACACAAAAGTCAGTGTACGCATGTGAGTTTGTTTGTCTGTGTGTGTGTGTCTGTCTGTTTGTCTATGTGTGTGTGTGTGGAATGTGGAGGTGGGTGTACAAACGTGTGTTTGTGTGTTAGTTTTATTAGGCCTGAGTTTTTTGTCTATCTTGTGTCTGAGTCTGTCTGCGTGTGTATGTGTGTGTGTTTCTGTGTTTGTGTGTGCAGCTCACCATGTGTTGAACACCCTCATGAAAAGGCTCCAATGTCTTGCCTTACGGGCCACCACAGGAAATGCTGTCAACTGTACAACTTCAGAATGTGACCACAGTGCCACTTAGTGGAGTATGTGAGGTATTACACGGTATCAACACAAGTTTGGGTATAACAGCCTAGAATCGATCACTGATAAGACCAACTTGTTAGTATGGATGTTACAATGACTGAAGTTCAACATGCAACTTAATCAACCCTATGACATATCTTACCCTCAAAAATCTCATCAATATTCATTAGACATAGAGTGAAGATTGTGGTTTACTTAGGTTAGCAACAAGAAGATGTACTGTTGCATGATTGTTAAAAATGTTTGTTGATATCATTTTGTGGTCAGTTGGAGGCTGGAGTACACTATCAACACGGTGAAGGTGAAGTATGTGAAAAAGATTTCTGTTTGAGCAATATTTCTGATGTCATTCTTTTTAAATCTGTATCATAGCCACAAGAAGTATTTTGAAGCAAGCACATTATCAGATATTTTTTAAAACTAATCCCCATTGACTATGTATGTCTAATTTTTTAGATACTCACCTCTGTGATGGTATCTGCATCTAAAAACAATATCTATTGTCGGGTGCGTTTGCACATTCCCCACTTTGTGTTGTTTACATAGCATAGATGAAGATGTCCCCACGTCTGTCTTACCTGAAGACGTTTTAGTGTGTTGTCTGTGTCCACAAACATTTTTGATTTCTCCAAAGACAACCAGTTTAGCACACCAAAGTAACTGCCACTGTCACTCACATGTCACGTCAAGAATACTCGGCTTCTTCCGTATTACGTCCTAAACATAAATCAAGGTTGAAACTTACACACTAACAAGCAGCACGGTCCTATAATGAATCAGCCTGACCTGCTCACCACAGAAGAACATCGAAAAGGTTCTAGATGACACTTGCTCTTTAGTGTTAAGTCTTTTACTATATCTTCTGCTAAAACAGATGATGAGCAGAAGGGTTCTAATGGGTTCTGAAAAGAACTACAAGTTCAGGTCAGCGTGAATAAGCCAAGGAACTGTTACAGGTTCTGCAGGAAGGTAAAAGTCCTGCCAGGTATCAGTTTTACCTGTGCGCTGTGCACCTTAAGGTGTCTTGAGATGTTCTTTGTTAGGCCTATAGCTGATAGGTGAAAGAATACTACAGTATCTGTACCATCCATGGATTCTAACGAGGAAGCCTTTAATGCGTTGAAAGAATATTATTCATACCATCCACGGATTCTAAGAGAAAGCCTTTAATGCATTGCCAAACAACTGTTTTTTTTTTTTTTTTTTTTTTTTTTTTTAAGCCCAATGAGAGGACTCAGAAGGGGTTGAATGAATCACGTCTGAGTTATTTGTCCAGTCTGAGACCTGGCCACGGAAAGGGCAGGAGGAGCAAGTATTAAAGGAGAACTGGCGAAGCAGGCAGCTAGCTACAGTGCTACACTCTACACTCACTCATCATTTTAAGGATGCCCCCAGAGTGTGTGCACTGTAGCTGCCTGGCCGCTTCAGCTGTATTTTTATTTTATTTTTTTCGTGCGGACACTACTCGGTGACCTTGAGAAACAGACAACTATGTGAAAAGTTAAAGGCCTTTAAGGCAGGACTGGGCTCTCATACAGTCAACTGCCACAGGAAGACTCACTTACAGAGCTTATACTGAGATACATGGATCGGGGGGGGGGGGGGGGGGGGGGTATTTGGAAGGAATACTGTTGAAAACACACTGTACATATTGATATTGTGTTACTATTATCCAATGTTAACCTCCCGACTGCTATGTTCTAGATGAACTGTCTGGTTTTGAAATGTATACAAGCGCAATTACAATGGACAATTGTTCTGAAATTCTATATATTTTCATTATGTCAAAGCACATAATAGTATGGGCACATTATTACTATGCATGTAACATATCTGGGGCATTCAGGCTTTTAGTTATTTAATCAGAAATACGACCATAAGGTCTCAGCACATGGTATTATGAAAAAGCACCAAATAAATATTTGGACATCAACAAATGTGTCAGCTTATTGTCTATTATTCCACTATGGTATAACTAATGAATTCAATTAGGCCCAGGTGGACTCTAGGCAGATTGTAGAAGCATCTCAGAGAGACCATAAAAGAAGGAGGCACCAGAACTTGCAAGTGTCATAAATAAGGCTCAGTTCAGTTGGAATCACACCTGGTTTGTCAGTGTGGAGAAGGCCTAGGGCCCTATTTTGTGAGTAGATTGATGAGGAAAAAAATAAGATGAGGCTAAAGCACAACAAATGTGGAAAACTTGAAGATCTGAAAATATGCCACGTGGAAATATCTTCTTGTAAAGCTATAGCTTAGTCACACTACACCACACTATAGCTTCTCAAGTTGTTTATCCTGATCATCCACAACTTGTGAAGGTAGGCCTAATATTAGGGTTACTTTCTATAATCTGATTTGAAATGACATAATTGGGTCAGGGAAGGAGACTCATAAGATAATCGACTCACCTCGCGTTATAAATTATGCGGATTTATGCGCTATATTATGACAGGAGAAAGGGCTGGGAGTTACCTCACCTCTCCAGCTTTGTTGTTATCCTTGTCATGAACATGCCCAAAGTTGTTGGACTCCACCCATCACGTCAAAGCACCCTCCCAGTGTGCAAATGGAGTTCTCTGATTGGCTGTTCTTGACCTACGACTCAAAATAATCTGATCAGCTGATCTGACTCTGCTAGCAACAACAGAGGAAAACAGAGGGCAGCAATCAAGAGACTAATGTTACTGATTAAACTTCAGGTTTTACTGCAAATACGTCTTTCAGTGCCAAAACGTATATGTCTGATGGTACAGTGAACATTTGAGAAAGAAGACTGATACGTTTAACGTCTCTGTGGTTAATCGAAGCCAGCGGAATGTTATAGCTGTGGGATAGCCAAGTCATCGGTATCAAAAAAGGAGAGTTAGCCTAGCTTGCTATTTGAATTTTTTTTACTAGCCATCATAGCCGATTGACCACTTAACTTGAGAAAATTACTGTGTCTGTTGTTTTGTAAAGACAGAACCCAAGTGAACAGAATGCTATCGTTAGCTAGTTCGATCTGACATTTCCTCAGCCTGTTGTTATTTGCCTAATTTGACCTGTTACACTGGATAGCAAGTGGACTGGTTTGGATGCAAAATTGTTGTCATTGTATCGTCATGTTATTTTAAGCATCCAGTTGAAATTTCTTCATTTGCTGCCCGTTTTGTTCGTCTGTGTCAATCGTTTGGTTCCATATTTGTGTTGTTTGACGAGGCTTGTGAACAAGCAATGATCTGAGTTGGGCTTTTAAACAATCCTGTTAGCAGCGTTAGCAGCAGCGCTAGTCACATATCTTGCGTTGGTATAATGTTTCAGAAATAACTGTTTACCATTAAGGCAGCTATCCCTTATTCCACGGCGCCAGCCAAGTCATTTTACAAGCTTGATGCATCTGTGTGGGTTTTGAGTTTTGTGCAACTTCTGCTGTTCCCTATTTTCGCGTTGTGTTTTGTAAGCTATCAACGTTAACTAAGCTATCGATAGCAGTTATTTGCACTCAGATTCTACACAGGCAGCTGTTACATTGTTTGTGTGTTCACAGTGGTATTAGGTCACATACAATCACCTGAGTGTAAAAGGTATTTTAAGAAATACTTTGCATTTAAAATACATTGATCATATTGATATTTAGCTATAATTTCAAACGCCATATTTGCAATGCATTGAGTGTATGTTATGTTGATATTTATTAAGTTGTGTAACCAACCCATTAATACGTTGTCTGCAAACTAAGCTCAGAACCCAATCTGTAGAGATTGTGTTTAGGTTGCCCTGGCAAAAGCTGATCAGAGAGCAAATGCTGTCTTAGTAACCGGTTATTACACAGCTATTATCACCAATAACATATCAAACATCAGTAACAACCTCCCAGACATATCAAGTGTCACAGACTTGTCTGAGTTTAGCATCAGCTGTTTACCAGTTGTACCAGTTTTAGTATCCCTTCGCTGTCGGTCAAGCCCAGACACGCCCAGAGGAAGTAGCTCGAGATACAATGAGCAGTCATGGTCCCTCACAGGAAAAAGGAGTCAACAACACCATTCTAGCGTGCCAGGAGAGCTATGTGTGTGACGGCTCAGAGGAGGCTGTGTTCGAGTGCACCGAGTGTGCCAGTGTGCAGTGCTCGCTCTGTGAGCTAGAGGTTCATCAGCAGGAGGGCCTGCAGGACCACCAGCGGGCTCCCATCGGACCCGGGCACGTGCCCCTCTGCAACAACTGCAAGGGGGGCAAGGGCTCCTCGGGCAATGCCAACGGGAAGCGCAACCTGTCAGTCGTCCGTTGCCAGACCTGCAAGATCAACCTGTGCCAGGACTGCCAGAAACGTACCCACAATGGAGGGGCCAAGAAGAAGCACCCTCTCACTCATTACCCACCACCCAGTAGTGCCCAGGTGGGGGCCCAGACTAATGCCAGCGGTGGGCAGGACCAGGCCAAAGCTCAGCAGCTGGCCAAGCTCCTGGAGAAGGTCACCAGCTTCCTGTTGGTGGACGAGAACGAGGAGATGCAGGTAAACACACGCAGCGTTTTATTTTGTGCTCAACAACACCTTAGTGCATTCTCGAGTCTCGATGGGGTGTTGAATCCTCCTGAGCGTCAAAATTAACTTTAGAAATAATCGTTGGCACTCACAGTTTTAAAAAGAAAATACTTGTTGAATTGCCCCATGGATGTTTGGGGCAAGATGCCCTTCTTCAAAATGATTATGGCAATTTCAGATTTAAGTGTTCACAGTTCACAGCTGAGAGAGCTTCTCTCACCCTTACACTCAGTACTGACCAGAGGAGGTTGACTGGAAGCATTATTTCTGTTCTGTTTTCTTGAGACAGTTCTCAGCTTTGATCTCTGAGTGCTGAACAGGGCTTTGTTTGTGCCTGTTTTGAAGTTGTTGTTGTTGTTGTTGTTAGTGGTGATGCTTGTGTGGGTGTATGGCATTGAGAGAAATCTGACAGAATCGAATTTATTTCACTTTCTATCTGAGTAGCATGGAATCACTGCAAAGTGTGAAACCCCATTCATCTACAGTTGTACGATGTCTGTTTGAACTCTTTGTCTCGTCCAGATCAAGAACGACGAAGAGTTTGTGAAGAGGCTGGACTGCCATCCGGACGAGCTCCTCAAAGTGGTGTCCATCTTCGGGAACATTGGAGAGGGCAAGTCCCACACGCTGAACCACACCTTCTTCCAGGGCAGGGAGGTGTTCAAGACCTCCCCTACGCAGGAGTCCTGCACGGTGGGCGTGTGGGTGGCCTTCGACCCCTGCCACCGCGTGGTGGTGATCGACACGGAGGGTCTCCAGAGCAACAGTGCCAACCAGGGCCAGCGCACGCGGCTCCTGCTCAAAGTCCTGGCCATCTCCGACCTCATCATCTACCGCACCCACGCCGATCGTCTCCACGACGACCTCTTCCGTTTCCTGGGCGACGCCTCGGAGGCCTACCTGAAGTACTTCACCAAGGAGCTGAAGGCCACAGTGTCGCGCTTCGGACTGGACGTGCCCCTGTCCACCCTCGGCCCCTCCGCCATAATCTTCCACGAGACGGTCCACACCTCTCTGCTGGGCTCAGGTTAGTCAGGGATGGAGGGTGTGATTTTAAATTAGAGTTTTACAGAGTTTCAAAATGCAGTTACTCTTAAGGGAATAACATAGTTTAACTAGAAAATGTAATTCCATGGAAGGAATTACCATTGCATGTAAATGCAAAAAGGTTACTGACATCATTGTATTAGGCCTAGGCCTATAGTTAAAAAGACAACTAGGCTACACAGACGAATAGATAAATAACAATAACCCAAATATAGCCGCAAGCGGCGATGGCGGGCCCGAGCACCTGCGGTGCGGAGACCTGTGACATTTCGGAATCTAACAAAGCAACATGTGCGTGTTGGTGGGCATGTGCATGAGCAACACACATGTCCACCAAATTTGGTCAATTTTCCTGAATGTATGTGTCAACCACAACAGACAACATGCTAGGTAGCGTTATAGAGTCCCTAAGCCACACCCTACGTCAGAGCTCTATCTCTGACTATCGATAGCAATAACGCACAAGCCCACCAAATTTGGTTCATTTTCGTGAATGTGTGTGTCAACCACAAAAGACATTGCGCTAGGTGGCGTTATACAGTCCCTAAGACACCCTTGGCCAGAGCGCTGTCTCTGAATAGCTATAGCAATAACACATATGCTAACCAAATTTGGTTCATTTTGGTGAATGTATGTGTCAACCACAACAGACAATGCACTAGGTGGCGCTTTAGAGTCCCTAAGCCACACCCGAGGCCAGAGCTCTGTCTCTGAATAACTATAGCAATAACATACATGCCCACCAAATTCGGTTCCTTTGGGTGAATGTACGTGTCAACCATAACAGACAATGCGCTAGGTGGCGCTATAGAGTCCCTAAGCCACACCCTAGGCCAGAGCTCTATCTCTGACTATCAATAGCAATAATGCACAAGCCCACCAAATTTGGTTCATTTTCGTGAATGTTTGTGTCAACCACAACAGACAACGCACTAGGTGGCGCTATAGAGTCCCTACGCCACACCCTATGCCAAAGCTCTGTCTCTGACTAGCTATAGCAATAACACACAAGTCCACCAAATTTGGTTCATTTTCGTGAATGTTTGTGCCAACCACAACAGATAACGTGCTGCTAGGTGGCGCTATAGAGTCCCAAAGCCACACCTTAGGCCAGAGCTCTGTCTCTGACTAGCAGAAGCAATTCCACATGTAGCTGCCAAATTACATCCAATTCATAGCCTTTTTTCTGCCTATAACACCAACTTCCTGTTTCTTAATAAAACGCCATAATTCAAACCTTCGCCATTTCGATATACTTTTGAAATTCAAAAATCTGGTCGCAATTCCTCTCGGGCAACCCCTCAAGATCATTTTAGTGTTGATATGACATGATTTCGATAAACCGTCTAGGAGAAGTGTTTCAAAATACATGATGTGCAAAAATCATAATCATAATCATAACTCAAATTTGTTTAAGATTCACTATGTAGTGTAAATGTAAAAGTTGTTCAGATTCATGCAACACATCTGCCTACCAAATTTGGTTCATTTTCGTGCATGCACGTGTCAACCACAACAGACAGCGCGGTAGGTGGCGCTATAGAGTCCCTGAGCCACACCCTTGGCCAGAGCTCTGTGTCTGAGTAGCGTTACCAATTCCACATCTTCCTGCCAAATTTCAAGAGTTTTAGAGCATGCCAAGTTGGTGACAAAAGGCCAAACATGACCTGTAAGAGGATTCCACAGACATAATAATAATAATAATAATAATAATAATAATCTGAGCAGAAGCAATAGGGCCTTGCACCTACGGTGCAGCCGCTGCTACAGCGGCCGCACCTCGGTGCTCGGGCCCTAATTACAATTCCACTGAAATTACTTGGAAAGTCACATTTAAAAAGTGATTTATGAAAATGCATCAAAATTGTGGATATAGGCTATTTTGGAAAATAACTCTTCATTTATTAGAATTTGAAAAGACTGAAATGAAGTTGCCAACTTCAAACGAGTTGCAAGAGCTGACACTTTAGTAGTGAAACGACTGGTAGGATAGCTTAGCCTTCATATCTACACTAATGCAGGTTAAAAGTAGGCATGGAATACTCAAACAACGCCAATCAACGATGATGCAGCAACAGGTAGGATATCTAGCAAATGTAACGTTAGCTTACAGTAGGATATTTTATGTAGGCTACACATTTTACAGTATGAGCTAGTATGTTCTTCGAAGTGTGTTCAGGTGCGTGATTGTCCTAATAGGAATGTACAATAAGCTTAGGTTTTTAATTTGTGAATGATACCGAAAGCTTTAAATGATTGCCTGGCTGGCAAGTCGACTAGCTTGCTAAACCCTGTTCGCCTTGCAGCCTACCCCGACGTTAAACGTTAGCCTGGAGCAAGTTTGCTTGTCGTTAGCTAAATACAGTGTTTACATTGACGTTAGGTTAGATTGTCTTTAGCTGTTGATAACGTTACCGAGAGCAAACCGGTTAGGCTACTGTAACGATATAAACAAATCAAGTAAGGAGTAGCCTAACAGGAGACAAGACAACAACGTCCTGGATTACAGTGGCATGGTAGAATGTTTTCACAGCTGTATAGTCAGGGAGCCATGGGGTCAGACCTGGCTTTGTCGGTTAAAGTTTTTTTTTTTTGCAGAATCTAGTAGACTAAGGGTACCTCTTTAAGATTTAAGAGGGTGCCCGGTGATATCCCTTGGGCAATTTCGTATATTAAGCCTTTCTTGTCCAATGTGTTGACTATAAGGCGGATATACTACAGGTGAATAGGGTAAAGAAATTAACAAGCAGATATCACTATGAAACTTCACCAGTTGATTACTTAGATCAATATGAAAAATAAATGTATTACAAGTTTTCTGAAATTTTATGTTTGAATATGCAAATTAGGTATGATGCAATTAAATATGCGCTGATTTGCATAAACGTAAAAAGATCAAATCTGAACATTGGATAAAGCCAGTTTCAATTTTTTTCTTTTCATTTTGTTGACATAAGAGATGAGAAGTATTTTAGAGAGGGAATTATGGATATCTCATTTAGTTATTCAGTAAATCAGAAAATACTATACCAGCCTTTAAAAAATCCATTTTCGCCATGTTGTTTGGAATAAAATGTCATGTAAATCAGGCTAAGAATAATATATCAACAAACCCCTCCACAAAAACCTTCTAAACATGGTTAGGTATAAGACTGAAAAGTTTGGTGTATGCAGATGCTTGTGAAGTGGAGATTTTGTTCTCCGAGTGAGAGAGGAAACTCATCCATATCCGCCTTATATTCAACACATTGGACAAGAAAGGCTTAATATACGAAATTGCCCAAGGGATATCACCGGGCACCCTCTTAAATCTTAAAGAGGTACACCTACTCTACTAGATTCAGCAAAAAAAAAAACTTTAACCGACAAAAGTGAAGTGTTCCTTTAAGGTTCTCGTGAGCTTTTGGCAGACCAGACCAGTCACTAAGCCATGGGGTCAGGTTGCAACCAACCCAGGTCAGACCTGGTTTTGTTGGTTAAAGTTTTTTTTTTTGCTGAATCTAGTAGAGTAGGTGTACCTCTTTAAGATTTAAGAGGGTGCCCGGTGATATCCCTTGGGCAATTTTGTATATTAAGCCTTTCTTGTCCAATGTGTTGAATATAAGGCGGATATGGATGAGTTTCCTCTCTCACTTGGAGAACAAAATCTCCACTTCACAATCATCTACATACACCAAACTTTTCAGTCTTATACCTAACCATGTTTAGAAGGATTTTAAAGAGGGGTTTGTTGATATATGATTCTTAGCCTGATTTACATGACATTTTATTCCAAAAAACATGGCGAAAATGGATTTTTTAAGGCTGGTATAGTATTTTCTGATTTACTGAATAACTAAATGAGATATCCATAATTCCCTCACTAAAATACTTTTCATCTCTTATGTCAACAAAATGAAAAGAAAAAAAATTAAGCTGGCTTTGTCCAATGTTCAGATTTGATCTTTTTACGTTTATGCAAATCAGCGCATATTTAATTACATCATACCTAATTTGCATATTCAAACATTAAATTTCAGAAAACTTGTAATACATTTATTTTTCATATTGATCTAAGTAATCAACTGGTGAAGTTTCATAGTGATATCTGCTTGTTAATTTTTTTACCCTATTCACCTGTAGTATATCCGCCTTATAGTCAACACATTGGACAAGAAAGGCTTAATATATGAAATTGCCCAAGGGATATCACCGGGCACCCTCTTAAATCTTAAAGAGGTACCCCTAGTCTACTAGATTCTGCAAAAAAAAAAACTTTAACCGACAAAGCCAGGTTCACCTAAATTATGGCATTTGGCTCCCGGACTAGTAGACGTAACGTAACATTCACGTTAGCCTGGTTTAGCGCAGCGGTGATGGCATGGCTTTGGACAAAGATCCTTAAGGCGTAGCAAGATACGTCGTCGTAGTTCATGTCTATGGGCGCAAAACGGGGATCACTTCCTCTGCATAAAGAGGCGCGTCATTGCGTGTCAGACGTATTCGTGGGTTTCATCAAGTCCCTTTCCACAGGTGTACAAAATCAAGCACTCGATTATCAATGCTTGATGATGTTCCAAAATAATCTTGCAGCTCTTTCAAGCCCTCTACATTTATTAGTTCTAATATGGAAGTAACACACACAAAGCATACATTTCAAGGAATTGAATAAAAACATCAATGAAATAATGGAAATATGTCGCTGCTCTCATTAAGTCACCCCAGCGCCATCTGATCGTCGTTAGCACAAATCAGGATTTGGTTCAGCTGGCTGGCTAATGTGTTGTCAAGGTAGAGCGTACGTAGCAACCGGCCAACAAGCAGAATAAACAAGAGGGGCACACCTGATATAAAGTCGATTTTCTCCAGACGGGAATGCTCAAAAATGCTACAAAGGTACCTGAAGTGGTCAGAAGGGGTTTAGGGTCATGAAACCGTGCCCAAAATTCACATTCCTAACTCTAGAGAATGGAGATTTTAGCATATAGTTGAAATTCTGATCTATGTCCATAGACTTCAATGGAACAGTTGCTGCCTCTGCTCTGCATAAAGGGGGATTTTGACCCCCCCCTCTTGCGATTCGGGTTCCAGGAAGTGGCTTCTCATGAAGTATCTTGCTCCGCCCCTTAATGATCTTTGCTTTGGAGACTCAGAGATCCTTGATTAGCCTACTGACAGCTGAGCACTGACGTAACAATTAATCTTTGCCGCCAAAGGGTCTCAATGTAAACTCTATGGGAATTTTAAACTCTTTTATCGTAAATATCTCAAAAAGTATAAAGTTCACAAATGTGACAAATAATAGAACAAATCTCCGTTTCGAGACCTTTGTAGGAGTGCTTGAATGACGTCAAACGGTTCAGTGGTTTTAGAGCCTTTGATCGTTGATTTTGGTCGGAAGAATAATAATAAGAAGAACAGTGATAACAGTAGATTGCATTTACATGCAATGTAATAAAACAGTGAACTGTACCTTTAAACTGGTATGGAACTTTTGTAAATTGAGCGTTGCCAATATCTTGGTTCATTCAACATGGAATTTTGGAGCCTTACATGGTTGCGGAACAGAATTTTCTGTTAGAATGTTCTAAACTGCCCTGCTGAAGGGTTGGGAAGGCGGTTTAAGAGGGACGTTGGGGGAGCTGTGGTGTAAGTGTCTGCAGTGTCAGCGGTCATTTGGTGATCCCGCATTCTCTTCTGCTCGCTTCCTGTCACTCTCTCCCACTTGTCACTCTTCACTGACCTTTCTGAATCAAGAGGGAAAAAATGCCAAAAAAAAAGGGGTGTCAAATAAGTTGATGTAGTGAGTAGTGACAATAATCATGCTGCTATGGTGCAACGTTGTTTAGTGACTCTAAAGGTCAGTATGCAGGAAAAAAGGCTTCTGCTTTAGTAAATGGGTTTTGTCTTAAGTGATGGCATCTCGGTGGAGCCTGAAATGCCATATTGATTTCTCAGGTAATCTATTCAAGTTTTATTGCACAATCATAATGTAGACAGGAAATTGAAGGCAATCGAATGGGATAAAGGTCAAAATGACACTTGTTCAGTGATGGTTCAAGGAAATACAGGACATTCTGGGATGTTTACATATATTTACATTGCCAGCATGCTTGTTTACCTGAAGGCAATGTGCATGCAAAACATACACTTTTATTGTGATTCCCATAAACTGTGCTTAGTCATTCAGCTGATGCTTTCCAGCTAGTGTGATATTCTAGTCTCAGTCTCAGTGCAAGTGTGAGGGCTCAGGGGAGGCACACATTGATTAGGAAAGAGCTTGTTGTGAAGAAAAGCTGTGATGTGCCATAGACTAGACTTATCTGTTCTGTTCCTCGTGCTTAGCTGTCCTCTCTGCTGCTGCCTACTGACAGAGAAACATAGCTGTGTGTGTGTGTGTGTGTGTGTGTGTGTGTGTGTGTGTGTGTGTGTGTGTGTGTGTGTGTGTGTGTGTGTGTGTGTGTGTGTGTGTGTGTGTGTGTGTGTGTGTGTGTGTGTGTGTGTGTGTGTGTGTGTGTGTGTGTGTGTGTGTGTGTGTGTGTGTGTGTGTGTGTGTGTGCTTTTTTAATACACACCTCATAGACCTCTTTCTCTCTGTGCCCTCAAGGAAAGCGTCTGTGCCTAAGGTCTGTGCCTTAGCATTGTTGTGTACTGTATGTTAATGGGGCAGAACAGTAATCTATAACACACTAATGTCACACGCCTCACACACACCCTCCGTCCCTGCCCACAGAGAGGCCGTCGGAGCAGGTGGAGCGGCTGCTTCAGGAGCGGTTCCGTAAGCTGGGCCGGTTCCCCGAGGCCTTCAGCTCCGTGCGCTACTGCGGAACCCACACCAGCACCCCGCCCACCAACTTTAAGGGCCTGCGGAACCTTCTAGAGAGCCAGCTGGAGAACCACACCACGCGCTCCCCACGCTCGCCAATAGTCATATTCAAAGCCCTGCAGGTGACCCCCCCCCCCCCCCACTATACTATGTCAATGTTAATGGCTCCTCCACACAGATTTATAGCGCCTCTGCAAGGACATTAAAACCAGTCAAAAGGTCTGCCATGTTGTTGAGTATGTTATTGTGTGTGTGTGTATGGACACTAGCCTGTGTGTGTGTGTGTGTGTGTGTGTGTGTGTGTGTGTGTGTGCAAAAGCACATTAACATGCTGCCGTCCTGTGTTCCCAGGCCCTGAGTGAGCGCTTCAGTGGTGAGATCTCGGATGAGATCATCTCTCACAGTTGCTTCTTCCCCGATGAGTACTTCACCTGCTCCAGCCTTTGTCTCAGCTGTGGGTGAGTAGCAATTGCTCCTCAAAGCCTCGCTCCACCTCCCTACTCCTCAATTCCTCCTCAAACCCTATCCCTACCTCCCTACTCCTCAATTCCTCCTCAAACCCTATCCCCACCTCCCTACTCCTCAATTGCTCCTCAAACCCTATCCCCACCTCCCTACTCCTCAATTGCTCCTCAAACCCTATCCCCACCTCCCTACTCCTCAACTGCTCCTCAAACCCTATCCCCACCTCCCTACTCCTCAACTGCTCCTCAAACCCTATCCCCACCTCCCTACTCCTCAACTCCTCAATTATTTAGTGATATTAAGGTCTCCTGTCACCTTCCTACTCCTCAATAACTTCACTCCTCAAATCCTCCTTTTCACATCCCGACTCCTCAACTGCCCCACTCCTCAAATCCTCCCTTTCACCTCCCGACTCCTCAACTGCCCCACTCCTCAAATCCTCCCTTTCACCTCCCGACTCCTCAACTGCTCCTCAAATAACCTCTTCCACCTCCTGTCTTCTCAATTGCCCTGCTCTTCAAACTAGGACTGCACAATTAATTGATTTTTAATCGAAATCGCAATTTGAACTAATGCAATTAGCTAATCTCAAAGGCTGCTGTTAATCATGCAGCTTAACAATTCTGTCCCGGTTAATCTCGTCACATCTATGATTCTTTATATTCATGTCATCCTCTTTGTGTGGCAAACATTGAAGCTCACCTAAATATTGAAGCTTGACCTTCAAACGTCAGATCGCAATATCTGTCAGAAACATTACAGTTAAATATGTGCCCTAAATCAGTGTGTGTGTGTGTGTGTGTGTGTGTGTGTGTGTGTGTGTGTGTGTGTGTGTGTGTGTGTGTGTGTGTGTGTGTGTGTGTGTGTGTTTCAGTTCGAGCTGTAAGAACAGCACAAACCACCTGAGGGAGGACGTCCCCCATGAGGCCAAGCAGCGGTGCCGGTACTCTGCTCACTATGACAACAGAGTGTTCACCTGCAAGGTAGGACTGGACCACAGGCAGGACAGGGCTCATCCGTCAGACACACACTCCGGAACAGTTACAGTCTCCATCTAGAGGATCTCTGTGGCTATGAAAGAGATTGATAGACCATAGATGTACAAACTGTACATGATATATTGAAAGTAAAGATGATCTCTGTGTCTGTCTGTGTGTGTGTGTGTGTGTGTGTGTGTGTGTGTGTGTGTGTGTGTGTGTGTGTGTGTGTGTGTGCACGTCAGGCTTGCTATGAGGGAGGGAAGGAGGTGATTGTTGTGCCAAAGACCTCTGCGTCCTCCGACTCTCCTTGGCTTGGACTTGCCCGATACGCCTGGTCAGGGTGAGTGTGTGTGTGAGCGTGGAGCGTGTTTTCACCTGTCAAAGTATGTGCTAGTTAGTTATGCTAAACACGCGTGAATGGTATGTGAGAGTGTGCTGTGCAGGCTACAGTGAAAATATGAATGATCAGGTCTGATTGTGGATTTTGTGTGTGTGTGTGTGTGTGTGTGTGTGTGTGTGTCTCTTACAGGTATGTGATTGAGTGTCCCAACTGTGGGGTAATCTACCGCAGTAGACAGTATTGGTATGGCAACCAGGACCCCGTCAACACAGTGGTCCGTACCGAGATCCAGCACATCTGGCCTGGGGTAATTGTGCATTCCATTCCATTCCATGACAACTCGTGAACTTGTGAAATGACGTTACTTCCTTGTCGTAAAAACTCGCTGTG
>NC_085013.1:24888228-24893228 GCF_963854185.1 Sardina pilchardus
TAGAAAGACAAAATGGAAACCTCACAGTCATTAATTCACTGTGGCAGATTATGAATGTTGGTTAGACTCATTAGAAGATGGTACATGTCCAATTCATAGAGGCGTAATGAATAATGCATGCTCATGATGGCGGAGAGGAGGAGAGGAGAGGGGAGGAGAGGAGAGGAGGGGAGGAGAGGAGAGGAGAGGAGGGGAGGGGAGGAGAGGAGGAGGGGAGGGCAGGGCTGCTCCGCTTCTCCCCAGCAGTAGCTCTGAAGTCTCACCCCTCTCCCAAACATCAGTGGAAGAGAAGGGTACTACATTTCCCCTCAAAACATCAGTGAAAGAGTAGGGTACTACATTTCCCCTCAAAACATCAGTGGAAGAGAAGGGTACTACATTTCCCCCCAAAACATCAGTGAAAGAGTAGGGTACTACATTTACCCAATGAATAAATAATGATAATAATCATACATTTGTGAAAAGGTGCTCCTCTGACATTTTACAGATCTTTTTGTTCTATCTATTATAACATTTTCTCATGGTTGTGGATATGTAATGCGTCCTTTTGTCCAGTTGACTACAGTAGTGCAGGACAAACAGTCTGTGTATGTGATGGTTTTAACCTTTGACCTCCCCACCTCTCCTTTCTCCTCTCCTCATCTCTCCTTTCTCCTCTCTCCTCTCCTCTTCTCCTCTCCTCTCCTCATCTCTCATCTCTCCTTTTTCTTCCCCTCCCCTCTCCTCTCCTCTCCTCTCCTCTCCTCTCCTCTCCTCTCCTCCTCTCTCCTCTCTCCTCCTCTCTCCCCCTCTCCTCTCCTCTCCTCTCCTCAGGGCTGGTAAAGGACGCTGCACGTCCAGCCTACTGGGTGCCTGACCAGGACATCCACTCCTGCCACAGCTGCCAACGCCACTTCACTGCCAAGCTGTCCAAGCACCACTGCCGGGCCTGCGGCCAGGGCGTTTGCTCCGAGTGCTCGCCCGCCAGACGCCCCGTGCCCTCCCGCGGCTGGGACCACCCGGTCCGGGTCTGCACCCCTTGCGACCAGAGGCCTGGCGACCTTTGACCCCTGACCTCTCTGATCCACGCACTCCTTTAGCGTTTGACCTTAAGCAGGGCTGGACCTACAGTACTCTAGAACTTAGTGTGATGTTAACTCCCCCCCCCCCCCACCCCTCTACTCTATCATTACGCCAAATCCCTCTGCCCCTCTCCCCCTAACAAACATTTTTAGCTGTTGTGTGAGTGTGTGTATGTGTGTATGTGTGCGCGTGTGTGCGTGTAATGTGTATATGAGATGTGTGTGTGTGTGTGTGTGTGTGTGTGAGTGCAGCACAACGGACGAAAGAAACAATAACTGACATCAGCCTTGCACCTAAACCTTTGGAGATCACTTGAAGTTTGGTGCTTAGTTGAGTAATATGGTGTACTGTAACTGGTCATCAGCTAAGAGAGGCCAGGAGTTCTCACTCTCCCCACCCGCCCTCCCCCACACACACACACAAATCCATCTTGTGCATCCTCCCTCTCCGCATCCCCAACCTTTCCTCCACTGGGTGATTGCCTTGTGTGTACAACCGTTTTTGTGTTTTATCGCTGATTTTGTCATGAAAAGTTCAAAGTTACATGTTACACTGTGGAGTGGTCTGGTGTGGCCTGCTAAGCCACTTATCAAACTTGGATGATTCAGGGATCATTTCTCGTTTGTTTTTTTTTTTGTTTTGTTTTGTTTGTTTCTTTCTTTATTTTTTCAATGATCATTTTATCTTACAGAAAGGTAAAGCGTCAGCATTAGCGGAGAACCATAGAGGAGAATTGTTCATGCTCATAGCATGCCAGATAGTATCTATTCTGTTATTATAACAGTCAGTAACGGCTGGTACAAGTCAATTGCAGAGATTGACCGTTTTGCTCAGCCACCTAGATATTCACTGGACTGGAGCAAGTGTGGTTCATCATTAAATATAGTAATATCTGGTTATGTTTATAGCATTTAAATGCTGATGTATGTTTATTATATTATGTTTTCATTATTATTGTAATCCTTATATTTGGCTTTTGTTTTAGTTCGCATCTTTGTCACAGAAAAGGGAAAAAAAAACGGCACACCTGCCCGAGAGCTGAATGGTCGGTGGTAGATTGCTATTGAAGAGTGAATCATTAGCTGTCTTGTGTGAGAGCACTGATCAATATTCTGCCTGTTTTGACAAGGAGATGTTTTATGAGATATGTTTTCTTGACGATGCGGTATTGTGTAAAAGTAGCCACTTGAGTTGCCTGAAACAGTGTCTCCCCTTCCTCCTCTACCACCGTCCCGTCGAGTTGCGCCACACGCTCTTGAGGCTGTAGGCAGGGGCCTCAGACATTTAGATCCAGGCTTCGTTTTAGAAAACACCTCTTCATAAATACTAAAAAACAAACAAAAAAACTAAAAGAACGATTGACTATTCATTTGTGAACAGCTGTTCACCAATTCAATACCTCGACTGAAGTCAGAATAGGGGACGATTGAGCAGGCTCTTATTGCGAATAGATTTATCGATATCTATGTTCAGAGCGTTTGCAGTCCTGCTTGCTGGATATGGACAGCAGTCACCTGTGTGACCAAAGGTTCAATCATCTGCTAGTCTGATTGGGTTTGTTACCATGGGGCACCAGTCAAGATTTCAGTTATATGACATTTATTTTTGTATCAGTAAGCTTTTAAAAGATTGAGTCTATTGACAACATGGGTACCAACCCATAGATTGTCACTAGCTCTGTACAGAAAGACTGAAAGGATTTGAAATTGGCCAGATAGTCAGTAGTGTATGTGCGTTTATAGGTTATGTAACTTTAGTGTAGTCAGAAACGATATTGTCTAAAGGCACTCCCCGTCCTAAACACTACCACAGAAACACACACACACACACACACACACATACACACATATTCAAAGCACACAGATATCTGTTGCCTTTAGCCAGTGAATGAGAACAACTGTTTGCCTTGAATGTACAGAATATCTTACCCATGTATTCAGTTTGATGTGTCTCCTTTGTTTTACACCAGCCGCTCACAGTTTTTTGCAATGCCTTGGCCAGAGTTGTTCTTTGTATAAGGGGCATCCACCCCCACGTAGTAGCCACAAAAGGAGCAGTCTGGGCTGGAATACAGCCGGATCTGGGCCGGGTCTGCTCCGGAGTTCTCTGCTATCTGGGTTTTAAATCCCCTGTATCGGTTGCACTAGGATGCATGAAAAACAAGAAAACAAGCTTTTTATTTTATTTTTTCTTTGTGGGGGGGTGGGGGGGAGTCGGTGGTCTGATTTACTGTAGTGCTAATGTTACCACTTGTCTGCCATGATCATTTTGCATTTGCACTGATTATTCAACCACGTCCCTTTGAGTGTTTGTGGTACTTCTCCATCAAAAGTATCACACGGACAGATTACTTAACGGAGATGCTTTGATGGGTGATGGTTTTAGTGCCATAAAAAAAAAAATCTTTTCAAACGGTTGTTGTGGTGTGTGTGCTGCATATCTTTTATCTCTGTGTGACCCCCGACCTTTGACCTTTGCCATGCCATCGAGTTTGTACTTACCTCACCGCACACACACACACTCAAGAACAGATCTGAGGATCGCAGCAGAGAATGATGCTCCTCCGAGCACTTCTTGTGGGGAGATCTTACAGTCTGTCTGCACTCTCATACATGGGGTGCCTCTCATGCAGCGTTTATACGTCCTCCCTCACTCCTAAGGCCTCGATCCTCACTGATCTACATAAAGAATGATGGGGCGGCAACAATGGGATAGGCTAGCCCTTCTTCTATCTTTCTTTATGTAGATCAGTGAGGGTCGAGGCCCGAGGAGCGAGGGAGGACGTATAAACACTGCATGAGAGGCACCCATGGTGTCCACCTACCATCTGATACTGCTGTCCCAGTATGCATCTCTTCCTGGGACAGACTCCACCCCTGGGATCCGGGATCCGTTCCCATGGCAACTTCTCTCTGAGTGACGACGACAAGAGTTCCATGCCACAGCTACAGTTACTATGCACTGACCCAAGACGAAGAGATGTGTGTCTGTAAAACTTAAAACGTGTGTTGTCTGTGTCATTATATGCAGATTAAAGGGGAAGAAATGTAAGATGTGTCTCTTTTTTTTACCACAACAGAAACTCACTTGTATGATCATGACATAGCAGAAAATAGTAAAAGAACAGATCCAACAGATGTCTTTATTTTGTCACCGGTGAACTTAAATTCCTACGCCCTAGGTGGCACTGTGTAGTGTAGTGCTTTGTTCTCTATCAGTCATTGGCAGCCAGGTCATGGAACAATGAGATGGCTTTTCAGTTTACTTTTAAGCCATCATGAATAATATTCCTGTAGATAATTAGGTTGAGTCAACAGTGGAAGGACAGATGAGAGAATAAAGATGTCTAATCTGCCATAAATCTTCCGGATATCCAGTCCTATTGAGATAGACTATCCATAATAGGTTCTCAAAACTTCCCACGAATGGGGAAATTGTTATGTCAAGTGGTGGCCCTTGCCGGCATTGTGCTGAATACTGTACAAGGAGAAAACCCTTTAAAATGCTTTTGACAGTTTACCTCATAAGCCACGCCTGCTATGCGAACGCCGGTTTCTCATTGGTCAGAGATTTCAAACAGTGTCCTGATTGGTTGTTACCTCGTAGGTTTCCCCCAGAACTGCTAGACGCTGATCTTGCGTTACATTGTAGCAAAATGGCGGCTGTCATTCAGAATCCACTAAAAGCGTAAGTAATTTGTCATTTTACTAATTTTTCATGATCCATGTTTAATGCATTGTCAAGCGAAGCCATCCAGCAAGGTAGACCCAGAATGCACTGAAAATGACGCATTTAGCGGTTGTTGCTATCTGAGAATTTCTGGTTGCATGATCATCCCCACTCTCCAAAATGTAGCCTGCTTATCGCTACTTATGAGTCGATATCTAACCACCTAACATCCAAATAATTCGTATGACTTTAAGCAGGATCATACAGCA
>NC_085013.1:24900728-24963228 GCF_963854185.1 Sardina pilchardus
GGAGCGGAGAGAAAGGGAGAGTGATGGAAGAATGATTTGAAAGAGAGAAGGAATGAAGATAATAAAAAAGAAGAGAGAGAGAGGGAGGGAGACACTGAACAGAAGGAAGGAGAGAAGCGAGCGAGCGAGTGAGTGATGAGAACAAAAACGAAAGAGAAGTGAATGCTGAAGAGAAGAAAATGGAGAGCCAGAAGAGACATAAACAAGACAGGACAGGTGAAGAGTGACACACTCAAAAAAGTTTGTGTGTGTGAGACAGAAAGAGAGAGTGAGAGAGAGAGAGGAGAAGGGTGGGAGAAGAGTTGGAGAGATGGCAACTGTGAGTGAGAAAGGAAGAGAAGCTTTTGGTGTGTTTGAGTGTGTGAGTGTGAGGGATGACAAGAGTGAGAAAGAGAGGGATACAAATGAGTGAGTGTGTGTGTGTGTTTGTAGGGGAGGGTGAGGAGCTGAAATGAGTGAGAAGTGTGTGTGTGTGTGTGTGTGTGTGTGTGATTGTGAGGGAGAGCCTCTCCAGCACACTGGAACATGTCACTCATTATGGGGTGTTGCTGAGAGATCTGTCACCCAGGTCATGCCACCTGCTGCTCAGGGAAACACATCGCCTCTTCTCACACACACACACACACACACACACACACACACACACACACACACACACAGACGGGCGATCCTGCTCCCTGTTTTCTGACAGACTGGTTAATCTTTTTGCAGGTTTGACACAAGTCCTCTGCTCTCTCTCTCTGGCCAGCTGTTGCCCACCTGTGCCGTGTGTGTGGAGTAAAGCCAACCCCTCACAGGCTGACCCCAGCAACATAACCGCATACGATACACTTCACCAGTGTACACACACATACACACACACACACACACACACACACACACACACACACACACACACACACACACACACACACACACACACACACACACACACACACACACTGATGCTACAGTACACACGCATACACACATACACAGCATTGCAACATTACAGCGCACACTACAACATTACAGTTACACCAACATGCACACCAACACTATAGTGTGCTAACACACACACACACACACTAACACACACACATCTCTCACACCCGCCATCAGCAACACTCCACTGCACACATTCACAGCACACCAGTCCCACAGGAATAAGTCAGTCAGTCCCCCACTGCCTCTGGCTCCTGGCTCCTCCCCATAGAGTCTCTGTCAGGTGTGTGTGTGTGTGTGCGTGTGTGTGTGTGCGTGCATGTGTGACAGTGTCTGCATACGTGTGTGTGTGTGTGTGTGTGTAGTCTGTTTCTTCCTATTCTACCTGTCTGTCTGCCCATCTGTTTGATCTGTGTCTATCTTCCTGTCTATTTGCCTTTCTGTCTGTCTGGTTTATAGATCTGTCTGTCTGTCTCTGTCTGTCTCTGTCTGTCTCTGTCTGTCTCTGTCTGTCTCTGTCTGTCTCTGTCTGTCTGTCTGTCTGTCTGTCTGTCTGTCCCTCACCCCTATTCTTTCCTCATGTTTGTGCTTTCTCTCTTCAGCTCTCTAAATCATCTTCTTTCTCTCTGTCTGTCTCCTACATTCTTTATCACTCTTTCTCTTTGCCTCTATCGCTTATTCTCTCTCTCTCTCTCTCCACCCCCTCTCTCTTCCTTCCTCTTCCTCTTTATCTTTGCCAGTATAACCCAACCCCCTCCCCCCATCTTTCTCTCTCTCGTTTTATACCTGTACTCTCTCTCTCTAGCTCTCCCCTACCCTCTCTCTCCCTCTCTCCTTTACTCTCACTCCTTTACTTTCTAACTCTCTCTCTCTCTATCTATCCCTCTCTATCCCTCACTCTGTTTCTCTCTCTCTCTCCTGCCATCCTCTCCCACACTGAGGCATTGTCTTATCCCACAAGAGCAGTTCTCTTTGTGTGAGACAACATTTCACATGTGTCTGCTCAGCGCCTGAAGAGGGCTTCTCGCCGCGAGAGGGAGGGAGGGAGGGAGGGAGGGAGGGAGGGAGGGAGAGAGAGAGAGAGAGAGAGAGAGCAAGAGAGAGAGAGAGAGGGGAGAGGAGAGATGGAGAGCGAGAGACACAGAGAGACATGAAGATGGAGAGTGAGCAACAGAGAGAGGGAAAGAGAGAGAGATAAACCAGGAGAGAAGGAGAGACAGACAGATGGCGAGAGGGAGAGCGAGAGAGAAAGACGAATTGGGAGAGAAGGAGAGACAGACGGCCAGAAAGAGAGGGAGGGAGGGAGGGAGGGAGCGTGAGCGAGAGAAAGAGAGAGGGAGACAAATCGGGAGAGAAGGAGATACAGACCAACGGCAATGGAGAGCGAGAGAGAAAAATCAACAGAGCGAGGGAGAGTGAGACAGAGTGAGAGAGAGGGAGAGTGAGAGAAATCAACAGCGAGCGAGGGAGAGTGAGAGAGAGAGAGACGAATTGGGAGAGAAGGAGAGACAGACCAATGGGGGGGGCGCAGAGACTGACTCACTGACTGCCCGCTGCAGCCTGGCTGCTAGGCCGACCCGCCAGCCACTGAGCACAATGCAGATGAGGCCCAGAAGGGGGCGCCCTTTGGACTCCAGTCCCGGCCCAGTCCTGGTCCTACACCGGCCCGGCTGCGTCCCAGAGGACCTGATAGAAATGGCGGCGTGCCTCTCCTCTGCAGCTCGGTGTGGGCGGAGTCGTCTGGGGAGCAGAGCCGCGTTCCATTTGCGTCGTTGTGGTAACGGGCGGCTGGTGGAATGACGTCACGTCCGCCTGAAACGACCCCGGTTGAGCGCGTTCCAGTTGTTATTAACACAGTCGTTAAGGACAACATGCTACGCTGCAGCTCTGCGGAGGCTGGAGGCTTCGGGGTAATTGGGACCATGTGGCTCCAGTGGGCAGCCTCAGCCGAGCGCCTCTGGACCCTGGTTCTGGTTCCTGGTCCTGGTTCTGGTTCTGGTTGTGGGCCAGGCGACCTGTGGGCGTGCCGGTACGGGCATGGGTGAGGGACGGCTGTGGGCAGGGCGTTGGCGTGGCGTTGGCGTGGCGTGGTGACGTGGGTAGGTGCCGGAGGATGCGGAGTCTTTGTTCTGCTTTTTAATGCTCCCAGATTAAAGCATGGCTGCCGGGTCTGCCGGAGCTCAACCCTCGCCTAATTAATTGCCTGCTGTAATTAGCATATGAAACGTGTGTGTGTGTGTGTCTGTGTGTGTGAGTGTGTGTCAGAGAGAGAGAGAATGTGAGTGTGTGTGACAGAGAGAGAGAATGTGTGTTTGTGTGTGTGTGTGTCTGTGTGTGTGAGTGTGTGTCAGAGAGTGTCAGAGAGAGAGAGAGAGAGAGAGAGAGTGTGTGTGTGTGTGTGTGTGTGTGTGTGTGTGTGTTAGTGTGTGTGTGTTTTGAGTGAGTGAGTGAGAGAGTGGGGGAGGGAGGGAGAGAGTGAGACAGAGAGCAAGTGAGCAAGTGTACGTGTGTGTGTGTGTGTGTGTGTGTGTGTTTTTGAGTATGAGAGTGAGGGAGGGAGGAAGAGTGAGAGTGTGTGTGTGTGTGTGTGTGTGAGATTGTGTGTATGTGTGTGCCTGTGTCTGTGTCTGTGTGTGAGAGAGTGTGTATGTGTGTGCCTGTGTCTGTGTGAGGGAGAGAGTGTGTCTAATACACACGCGTGTGTGACTGTAGGGGGAGAGAGCCTTTGCCTGTGTGGGGGAGGACATGTTTGTGTGTGTGTGTGTGTAGGACGAGGTTTGAGTTCACAGCTCTCACAGTGCATATTAACACCCAACCCCTCAGTTTTCCAGTGCAACACGCACACACACACACACACACACACACACACACACACACACACACACACACACACACACACACACACACACACACCATGCTGGGTGTGACATCAGAGCAGACGCGAGCAGAGTTTAAACGAGCTCCCCTTTCACCTGGGCTCTGCTTTGCCCTGATCTCTCTCAGGAAGCCATACTCATCTCTCGCTCAATATCTCTGCTCTCCTGCTAAAGTGCCATTTTATTTTATGTGTGTGTGTGTGCGCGTGTGTGTGTGTGCGTGTATGTGTGTGTGTGTGTGTGTGTGTGTGTGTGTGTGTGTGTGTGTGTGTGCGTGTGTGCGTGTGTGCGTGTGTGCGTGTGTGCGTGTGTGCGTGTGTGCGTGTGTGCGTGTGTGCGCGTGTGCGCGTGTGCGCGTGTGCGCGTGTGCGCGTGTGCGCGTGTGCGCGTGCGCGCGTCAGCGATCCGTGCTATGGGTCTAATCTGAGCAGGTACACACACACTATCTTACACTGTCACACTGGTGCAAGGCTCATAGCTGCACACGCATATGATGTTTGGCTGAAGTGTGTGAGTGTGAGAATATGTTTGTGTGTAAGTGCAAGTGTGTATGTGAGAGTGTGTGTGATGCTGGTCTGTGCTAGTGTGTGTGAGTGCGAGTGTGAGAATATGTTTGTGTGTAAGTGCAAGTGTGTATGTGAGAGTGTGTGTGATGCTGGTCTGTGCTAGTTTGTGTGAGTTTGAATATGCCCTCCTGTTTGCTCCCTGTCCTTCTGGGATGTGGGGGTGATCCACATCGGGGGGTGGGGGTGATCCACATGGATGAATGTGACTAAATTAACTGTGCACGATTATTTGTAGCTTTTGCGATTGGGTAATCACTTTGGTTCATATTGCGATCATGATGGAGATGATTGTGCAGCCCTGGTTTGGATGGGAAGAGAAACAATCCAGTTCTAGCTGTTCTGTAGATGGCTATCCTGAAGTGCACTTCTGAGTTTGGATTTGACGTGAGGTTCATTTAGGGTGTGCACACACACACACACACACACACACACACACTCTCTCAGATAGCCATAGTAGAGGTGTGATAGCCTGTGGTTGCATTTCCTTTTTGCTGGTCTGCCAGACAAACCTGTGGACATGGTAGAGGAACCTCAATTTACTAGTAGTGTTAACCTCATATGATTTTCCATACGGTAGAGGAATCTCAGTCTACATAGATACATTTATTCATCTAGCGAGCGCTTCTATCCAAAGCCACTTACGTATTACAAGTCTAGTAGTATTCATGATTTTCCTGAATGATGACACTCCTGAGTCATCTGCGCAGTGAACAGTGTGTGTGTGGTGTATGTGTGTGGTGTGTGTGTATGTGTGTGTGTGCTCGGTTCAGTGTCCTCCCTGAAGGGCCCCGATGACTGCCCTTTGCTAGTTCCTCTGCCACCCTGGTGTCATGTTCAGCAGAATGGCCTCCTCCTGACCTGATGCCTCTGGCTCTAGTCTGGATGCGTGGCTCCAGGGAGCTGCTCTATGGGGTGGTGATGGGGTGGATGGCCATGTATTGTGTGCGTGTGCGTGTGCGTGTGCGTGCGCGTGCGCGTGCGCGCGATACATCTATGTGTGTGTGTATACACAGGTCAGGCCTATGGCCCCGGTCAAGGGCCTTCTGCCGCTGTAGAGATTAGATGACCTACAGTAGGAGAAGAGTTATCCCTGTGTGATTTTTTTTTGTTTGTTTTGCAAGCTGGCTGACCAGTTGTATAGGAGTAGATTGACTTGTGCTGAGTAGAGTTGCCCCTGTGTGATCTTTATTTTTCGCAGGCTGGGTGACCAGTTCTATTCATGGGTTTCATCGGGTCCCTTTCCACAGGTGTATTAATCAAATATCATGCAGTGTGCATTCATAAACTAGGTGCTTGATTGTATAGTGTATACACCTGTGGAAAGGGACCTGATGAAACCCATGAATAGGAGTAGATTGACTTGTGCTGAGTGAAGTTGCTCTTGTGTGATATATTTTTTTATTTTATTTTTTTCAAAATGGGTGAACAGTTTTATAGGAGTTGATTGACTTATGGACTGAGTGGAAGTAGCTCTGTGTGATTATTTATTTTTTTGCAGGCTGGTTGACCAGTTCTGTAGGCGTGCAGTGACTTGTGGACTGAGTGGACTTGTCCTTATGTGGTGTGTGTGTGTGTGTGTTTTTCCGCAGGCTGGGTGACCAGTTCTACCAGGAGGCCATCGAACACTGCCGCAGCTACAACGCGCGCCTGTGCGCCGAGCGAAGCGTCCGCCTGCCCTTCCTGGACTCCCAGACGGGCGTGGCCCAGAACAACTGCTACATCTGGATGGAGCGCCACCACCGAGGCCCTGGTACGGACATTACAGGGAGTGTGTCTGTGTCTGTGTCTGTGTCTGTGTCTGTGTCTGTGTCTGTGTCTGTGTCTGTGTCTGTGTCTGTGTCTGTCTGTGTCTGTGTCTGTGTCTGTGTTGCTTGCCGCTTGCCATTTTAGCTGCTACACCTGGATGGAGCGGTACCACCGAGGCCCTATTATGGGGTGTGTGTGTGTGTGTGTGTGTGTGTGTGTGTGTGTTAGAGATGCACCGATATAGAATTTTAGGGCCGATAAAGATAAAGCTGCAACTCCTCGGACTGTAGCCTATCATGTTGTAGGCTAATTGATACCCCATGTTTCACTTCCAGTAGCCTATTTCCTCCAGCCGAACCGCAAAAAAAGACGGGCAAATTAACGGAGTGCTGTCCAGTGTAAAAAAGTAGGCTACCTTCTGTTGCGCACAACCTGCAGTGCTGCAGCGGTAATATAACAAAAGCCAACCAAACGAAATGCAAATATAATACTTAGAACTACTTATCTACTGATTTGTCACACCAAAGATTTTGTTTGTCTCCCCGACTAGCGCGGTGGTAAAGTGCACACACCAGCAAAACAATTCGCTCGGAGTAGGCTGAGCTTCGCTCTCTGCTTAGGTTAAAATGAAGACCGTTCAGGAGAGGATTTTGGGCTGCATAGATTCAACGCAGATCTTGTTAGAATGGTGAAATACTTCCACACAGCTGGCATTATTTTGAGGAAGAAGTGGCCAACCAAGCTCAAGTAGCATGCAGCCAGACAGGCCTTATGTAGTTGGGAAATTAGGGCTTTAAAAAATATATTAATATTTTTAAAATTTCACTTATCGGCCAATAATATATCGGCCGCCGATATATCGTGCATCTCTAGTGTCTGTGTGTCTGTGTGTCTGTGTGTCTGTGTGTCTGTGTGTGTGTCTGTGTGTGTCTGTGTGTCTGTGTGTGTGTGTGTGTGTCTGTGTTGCTTGCCGTTTGCCATTTTATCTGCTACCCCCCTATGGAGCGGAACCACCGAGGCCCGAGCACTTACATGATGGGGAGTGTGTGTGTGTGTGTGTCTGTGTGTGTGTGTGTGTTTCTTGCTGCTTGCCATTTTAACTGCTACATCTGTATGTGGCAACATCATCGAAGGTCATGATGCAAACATCACAGGGATTGTGTGTGTTGTTTGCTTCTACAACTGGTATATCTGGATGACGCCGTCAAGGCCCTGGTGGATACATCATAGGGACTGTGTGTGTGTGTGCGTGCGCTTGTGCTTGTGCTTGTGTCTGTACAGTGGGTATAGTAAGTATGCACACCCATGCTAAAGTTGACTAAAAAGAGGAATATAAAATCATCTTTTGAGAATTGATTGTAATGCCTTAGTTCAAAAAATGAGTAAAAATCAAACTGCTAAGGACACTAATTTTCTTCGTGATTGAAGAATGTATCGTAAATAGATAAATGTTCTTCCTTAAATACAGGTTGCATAAGTATTTGACCCCCTATGTTAAATTCCCATAGGAGCAGGAGGATTTTTTATATGTTTTTATTTTTAAAGGCCAGTTATTTCATGGATCCAGGATATTATGCATCCTGATAAAGTTCCCTTGGCCCTTGGAATTAAAATAGCCCCACATCATCACATACCCTTCACCATAGCTAGAGATTGGCATGGTGCTTTTTCCAGTTAGCCTATTAGCCTGTTTGATGCTCATTGAGCTCAATGCAAATCACACAGGCTAATTTAACATAGGGGTCAAATACTTATGCAACCTATATTTAAGGAAGAACATTTATCTATTTACGATACATTCTTCAATCACAAAGAAAATTAGTGTCCTTAGCGGTTTGATTTTTACTATTTTTTTTAATTAAGGCATTACAATCAATTCTCAAAAGATGATTTTATATTCCTCTTTTTAGTCAACTTTAGCATGGGTGTGCATACTTACTATACCCACTGTATGTGTGTGTGTCAGTGCACACACTTGACTGCAGGGCAGATGTACACCTACCTGCCTTACTGTTGGAGGAAGTGTGTGTGTTGCGGTGTCTTTATCTTTGTGTGTGTGTGTGTGTGTGTGCTATATCTATATATGTGTTTGTGTATCTGTGTGTGTGTTTATATATCTGTGTGTGTGTGTGTGTGTGCGTGTGTTTATATATCTATGTGTGTGTATACACAGGAATGACCGCGGGTCAAATGTACACCTACCCAGCACGTTGCTGGAGGAAGAAGAGGAGGCTTCACACCTCTATGGATCCGCGCCTTCGGCTGTGTGGGCTGCAGCTCGGTGAGCACACACACACACACACACACACACACACACACACACACACACACACACACACACACACACAAATCAACTTGCTACTTTCCTCCTCTCTCTTTGACATGTTCTCACTTATGACCATATAGTCTTAACTCTTAACACTTTCACACCACACACAGCCCTCTGTCTCTCTCTCGGTCACTCTCACACACGTGCACACACACACACACACACACACACACACACACACACACACACACACACACGAATACGTGCAGCAGGCTGTGGGCTTGGCCTTCCAGTATCTATGTGAGCAGGCTCACGCCACTTTCATCAGTTTCCTGATGGTAGAAATAGCTGTGACTGTGTTCAATACACACACATGTACACACATACACACACACACACACACAGACACACACACACGCACATACATATATATATAGACACACTCCTGCCTAGTCATATATATATGTATATATACACTCCTGCCTAGTCATATATACACAGGTGCGTGCGCGCGCACACACACACACACACACACACATACACTTGCACTTAGACACACACACACACACACACACACACACACACACACACACACATATATACACACTCTCCAGCCTATATATTTGTATAGATACACACGCACACACACAGGTGCGCACACACACACACACACACACACACACACATACTTGCACATACACACATATATACACATGCCATCCAGCCTAGTCATTTGTCACCCCTGCCTTTGAACTCCACTCCCCCCTCTCTCATTCTCTCTCTCCCTCTCTCTCCATCCCCCCCACACACAAAGACAAACTTCCTCTCACACACGTACACGGCAGACCTACACAAATTCTAATGTGGTTAACGCTAATAGCCCTGCCTCTCCCGTATTGATACCGCAGCAGTTTACGAGACACTGTTTATTGAATCAAGTGTGTGTACTCTACGTCTTCGCATGCTCTACCTAGCGGTAGCCCTCGCAAGCGGTGTGTGTTTCCTGGAGTGATTAAATCACCTGGGTGAAAACACACTCTTTTAATATTTGGATAAGAGCCTGTGGTCGTGTCTGCCAAGATGCTAACCGTATTTCTGAGGGGAATGAAATTGTGGGCCTAGGAGCACTGTGGGGGAGGGGGAGAGGTGTGTGTGTGTGTGTGTGTGTGTGTGTGTGTGTGTGTGTGTGTGTGTGTGTGTGTGTGTGTGTGTGTGTGTGTGTGTGTGTGTGTGTGTGTGTGTGTGTGTGTGTGTGTGTGTGTGTGTGTGTGTGTGTGTGTGTGTGTGTGTGTGTGTGTGTGTGTGTGTGTGTGTGTGTGTGTGTGTGTGTGTGTGTGTGTGCTGCCTCAGTGCAGTGGAGATGGTTCATCACAGACACTGGATCTGTGCTTCTCCAACTCCCCCACAACAACGCTCTCTCTCCCTCTCCCTCTCTCTCTCTCTCTCTCTCTCTCTCTCTCTCTCTCTCTCTCTCTCTCTCTCTCTCTCTCTCTCTCTCTCTCTTTCTCTCTCTCTCTCCTTCCCTATCTTCCTATATCTCTCTCTATCACCCCCTCTCCTCTCTTTCTCTTCTCTTTCTCTGGCACGCTGCCCTTCTCTTTCTCTCTCCTCCTGCATGGTCTTTTCTCCCCTCCTCTCTCCTCCTCTTCTGTGTTGTGTCCTAAATAAGTGCCATTATTCCTGCAGCTACCATGTTGTACCGTATCCTCGTTGCCCTACCACAGACGCAGTCAGGCTCCACACAGACCAGTTCTGCTTTCAGACAGACAGGTTCCACATAGACTGATTTTGCTCTCAGACACAGATGGGTTCCATATAGACTGATTTTGCTCTCAGACACAGATGGGTTCCATATAGACAGATTTTGCTCTCAGACACAGATAGGTTCCACATAGACTGATTTTGCTTTCAGACACAGATAGGTTCCACATAGACTGATTTTGCTCTCAGACACAGATAGGTTCCATATAGATTGGTACTACTCTCTAACACAGTCCGGTTCCACACAGACCAGTTCTGCTTTCAGCCAGACAGGTTCCAAATAGACTGATTTTGCTCTCAGACATAGATAGGTTCCACATAGATTGGTACTACTCTCAGACACAGATAGGTTCCACACTGACTGGTTCCGTTCAGTCCTCTGACGTCTCCTCAGGAGTTCCACACAGACAGTTCCGTACTCTCCTCTGATGTTCCACACAGACTGGTTCCGTTCTCTCCTCAGGGGTTCCACACAGACTGGTTCCGTTCTCTCCTCAGGGGTTCCACACAGACTGGTTCCGTTCTCTCCTCAGGGGTTCCACACAGACTGGTTCCCTTGTGGTTCTCACTGTGGGACGTGCGGCTCCACCATGTTCTGCTGCCTTTGTTCCTCTCTCACCTGCAGTCGGCCTCAGCACCCCCCCCCCCCCCTCTTGCCAAACAGGGTCTGTGTGAAATAACACGTGTGCAAGGCGCTGAGAGTGTGTGTTTGCGTGTGTGTGCACGCTCTGTTTCTGTCTGTGTGTTTGTGTGCATGTTTGTCCCTCTGCTTCTGGTGGAAGGCTGGAATGTGAGCTATTTTGATGAGGGAGTTGCTGGAGGAATGTGTTGGGGACCTGATAAGGGAGAGGGGGCGATTGAAGCCCTGCCTTTTGTCTCTGACTTCCGCACTTCCTCCTCCATTGTTTTCCTCTCTCTCTCTCTCTCTCTCTATAGCTGTAGGGAAGTGGCATTTTTGTAACATTGCTCTTTTTTCACTCTCCAACAACTAAAATATGGTTTCTGTGGATACTTTTACACATAAACCTGATGTGGCCACCCTTCTCTTTATCATATATTTTATTTAGAGTCTTAACCTTAGTTATATACATTTGATGGGCATTTAAAGGTGTGAGAGGTTACCAAAATGCCACAAGTCCTATATCCACCATTTCTAGGGTGATTTAAAATGTTTTTACAGATTCTGGATCTCATTTGGTGCTATACCTTGACCATAATAATTCCCTCCTATTCACTCCGGTTTTTCATTTTTGTCAAAATATTTGGCCAAAAAGAGCCCCTTGGATCATATATGCTACTATGGACTTGAAAGTTTTATATTGTGTGGTTCCATGCAAGTTGTGCATTAGTGAGGCAAGTGTTTTTTTCATCAATACCTGTTGTAGGGGAGCCCCATAACACCCTCAGTTAGTTTCAGAAAGATTGGTTAACTTTTTAGGGATTTATTTAGAATTTCTGTATTTAGCTGACGTTACCGAAATTCCACAAATTGTGATGAAGAAGTTTTGCTGTCTACAACAGTATTAAAATATAATATTTGCATTTTTCTTTGTGTAAAAGGGAAAATCAGTAGTCTGTGTAGTAACCCAGTGGTTTCTAAGCAAAAATCTAAATTTTCATCATGTTTATGGAGTATACTAACCTATTGTGGCATATTGGTAACGTCCCTAATTTTTGCTATTATTCTACTTGTATAACACCAAAAAAACATATGATCACCACAGTTGTGAACAATAGTGTATGATACTTCATTTCATCTAGCAGAAATTCAGAGGATGTGTTTCTAAAGGATAAATATGAACTAATAATACGTTTCTGTGGCATTTCTGTAACACTGCCTAGGGTTAGGTTTAGTCAAACTATGAGCAGTATCAAAAAAATATTTACATCATCATATCACTTAATTACACATCTACTTGACAAATACTAGTTTTGACATTTATGACAATATAAGTAAAAAATATAGACATTTTCACATATAAATGAATGAAAATGAATGGGAAATATAAAATGTTTGTGATCTCAGCCTACATAACATTAAGGGGGAAGGTAACACTATAGCTTTGGACAGTAAAGTAACACTTACAATATTGTTGGACATTTTTAAAAAATATATATCGGAAGAGAGCGCTACAAAGTAAAAGTGTATTTTGTGGCATTTCTGTAACATTGCCTAGGGTTAGGTTAAGCCAAACTATGAACAATATCAAAAAAACATTTACATCCTTATATCACTGAATCACATATCTACTTGACAAATACTACTATTGACATTTATGACAATATAAGTAAAAAATATAGACATTTCCACATATAAATGAATGAGAATGAATGGGAAATATAAAATGTTTGTGATTTCAGCCTGCATAAAATTCAGGGGGAAGGTAACACTATAGCTTTGGACAGTTCAGTAACACTTACAATATTGTTGGAAATGTTTTTTAAAAAATATATCGGATGAGAGCACTACAAGTAAAAGTGTAATTTGTGGCATTTCTGTAACATTGCCTAGGGTTAGGTTTAGACTAGCTGTGAACAATATCAAAAATGTACATCATTGAATCACATATCTACAATTGACAAATACTGACAGATGACTTTTCACATGTCTAGCAGTCTGTGTTCAAAATGTACTGACTGTGAGTTCAGCTGGTCAGTTTGTAACGCCCGTGTGCCACATTTGAGGTCAGATATTTTGCATTTAGAAGGGTGGAATATGCCTTTGCATACATTAAATGACATCTACACATCAAGAGCTTTCAGGGAATATATGATACAAGGCACCTAGATGTAAGTATCCCAGAGATACACCCTAGATGTACTGACTGAGTTCAGCTGGTCAGTTTGTAACGCCCATGTGCCACGTGTGAGGTCAGATATTTTGCATTTAGAAAGGGGGGAATATGGCTTTGCATACATTAAATGACATCTACACATCAAGAGCTTTCAGGAAATATATGATACAAGGCACCTAGGTGTAAGTATCCAAGAGATACATCCTAAAATGTACTAACTGTGAGTTCAGCTGGTCAATTTGTAATGCCCACGTGCCACGTGAGGTCAGATATTTTGCATTTAGAAAGGGGGAATATGGCTTTGCATACATTAAGTGACTACTCATCAAGATCTTCCAGAAAATATATAATTTAAGGCACCTAGGTGTAAGTATCCAAGAGATACATCCTAAAATGTACTGACTGTGATTTCAGCTGGTCAGTTTGTAACGCCCGTGTGCCACATATGAGGTCAGCTATTTTGCATTTCGAAGGGTGAAATATGACTTTGCATCTTTTTTTTGCCTGTTGACCAAAAATTCAGAATCGATGACGAAAAAAAAAAAAAAAAAAAAAAAAAACTTTGACAACAACTATATGACCGCTTCGCTAGCTATGCTAGCGGCAGTCATAAATACATACAAAATAACAGGTCGAAGAAAATATTTCATGGGATCGTATGAGAGATGAGTGTCTTGCAATGTTTCATCCACACGTTCCAGCAAACAAACAGTGCAACAAAAGTGCTACAAGTTAGTCTAAAGTTAACATGTAGGGAATCAAATCCACACAAACTAATTCATTTGAAGATTTAAAGTTTAAGAGGGTGAGTTCTTAATTAACGATAGGCCTATATATGATTCGTGACATTGATTGTAACAACATACCTAGTCTTTGACCAGATTGGCGATTTTCTCGACAATAAAGGTTTCTCCCGCGGGTGTCTCCTCCTTCTATCGCAAACTTAAACGCTTCTTAGCGCCATCTAGGCTACCGTCGAGGAGTTTGAAAAGGAACGAACGAGTCTCAGGTCTCAGCCCAAGTTCAGATTTTGTTTTGCGTGAGAAAATGGATGTATGGCGTGTGTGCGTGTGTAAACGATTCCCGGGACACCATAACACCGGGGCACATGAAACTTGGTGGGCATGTAGCCCCAGTAGACTAACATTTTGTCAGCACCGAGGATGACAAATGTTTATGGTATGTTGGTCTCAAGAGCTCGTATCAACTTAGCTTATAACCAGTCATTTGTGATTTGCACCCCCATGGTAAAAATTGAAAATGCAATGTAATATTGCTTTAATCGCCCCTATCTTCAGATGAGATGTTATGAACTGCACCAAATTTCATGTGTATGATTAACCTGACACCCTCGGGAGTATGCCACGTTTTGTGGAATTTCATCCATGGGGGGCTATAAAATAAATGGATTTATGTGTACATTCAGGACTGTATACCCATCGGCCTGTAGATGGTGGTATTAACCCTCTGGAGTCTAAATCCCCCCCTGGGAAGTGACACCATTAGAAACCTTTAATCAACTAGTTTCCAAATATATATGTTTTAAAAGAGAATGGTTCCTCTGGGTGCAACAAACACACAAACATGCAGGAACACACACATAAATACACACACACACAGACACATACCTACACACACAGGCACAAGCACATACACACATGTACATAAAAAATTACACAAACACATGCACAAACACACCCACATGCATGCACACATGCACCCTTACACACACACACACACACACACACACACACACACAAATGCACAATACACACACACACACACACACACACACACACACACACACACACACACACACACACACACACTGTGTGTTCTCTTTCTTTCTCTCTCTCTCTCTGTGTCTGTGTGTGTTTTGTGTTATCTGTGTGTATTCTGTGTGTGTTCTCTCTCTCTCTCTCTCTCTGTGTGTGTGTGTGTGTGTGTGTGTGTGTGTGTGTGTGTGTGTGTGTGTGTGTGTGCGTGCGTGTGTGTGTGCGGGCACACACATTCACATGTGTGTGTGTGTGTGTGTGAGTGTGTGCCTGCATGTGTGTGTGTGTGTGTGTGTGATCTGATATTGGAGTGACAGTGACGGCAGAGAGCACAGTGAACATATACACATAGAGACACATAAAACACACACACAAGCAGACACACACACACACACACACACACACACACACACACACACACTCATAGACAGAGAAGCACTCATACACAAAAGCAAGCATGGAAACAAAAGCGTGATTGATATTTGCGGAGAGAATGTGCAGGACTGAGCGGCGGTCATGTTGTGTATCGCTTTGCGGTACATCTAGTTTATCTAATGACACAGAAAGCAAAATGAATTGCTTCCACATATCCTTGTCATGCACTAGGCTATTATGCATCTTTTTTTTCACTCCCGAAGGCTACAGCTACCCTCACGTATTTCTTAAAGCGACAGGCACTCAATTACGCACACCGCTAATGCGCACTCAATTAGACATACACACCACTTAAAGATATGACTAAGTGTAATAGTCTTGTAAAATACTAAACGTTGTCAAATATGTACAATTATATGAATTCCAAAATATATGGTAGGCCTATAGAAACATGACTATAATTTTCTCTCACTCTTTGTGTGTGTGTGTGTGTGTGTGTGTGTATGGAGGGTCAAGCAAAATCTTGGATGGCCACTGGTGTGAATAATCACACAATATTCAATATTAGGCAACTGATGATTAAATCACCAAATACACTAAAATGGTAAAAAAGCATCGATAAAGTATCGGTATCAAAACAATAATTTTGGTGTCGCGACAACACTAGGCTGAGTGCAGGACAAATTTTTGGTCACTCCCGACAGAATCTCACTCCAAGGTTTTTGGAAAAGTTGGCAGCTCTGCTAATTGAATTTGTGACTGCAGTGCAAAGTTTGGTCGTTTTTGGACAAAAAATGACAAAGATATCGTTAAATTAAGCAAAATACAATTCTACCACTCTCTAGCCTCTCCCCATCTCACTCTCACTCCAGCATAGAAAAAAAAGCCCATTTCGCTGACAAACTCTCGTGTTGCCATTCATGGAAATTACAATGTCTCACTGAAACAACGGTGCGTTTCAACATCGTTGATCTTGGAGAAAACGTGCTGAGTCCGACACACATGCACCCATGTTGGTAAGCAGTCTGTTTGAGTAACGTAACGTTGCATAGGCTACTCTACATCAACAACCGCGGTTGCCTACCGCCCTAGCGGTTCTGTTGCCTGATTGATGTAATTGGGCAACAAGTGTCTTGGAAAACATTGTTTGTACGGGCACTGCACTAGTATTTCCTGAAAGCACTTAATGTAGATGTCATTTAATGTATGCAAAGTCATATTCCACCCTTCTAAATGCAAAATATCTGACCTCATACATGGCACATGGGCGTCACAAACTGACCAGCTGAACTCACAGTCAGTACATTTTAGGAAGTATCTCTGGGATACTTACAATGGGAATATAATGGTATATAATGTGCTGCAGTTAGGTATTTGTGTGTCTGTGGTGTTAAATGTTAAGAAGTGTCTGTGAGAGCTGGGGAGTGAATGTGTGCAATTTCAGTATAGTGTGAGTTCATGATTCAGATGGCCTGAGGTTAGAAGCTTCTCCTGAGTCTCTCAGTTCTGGCCTTGTGAATGTTGCTCATTCATAAACTTGCTCATTTTCTCTTCTTAAACCTATGCTATACTCATTACTTAATTGTGTGTTAATTTACAAATTAAAATAATTGTAGAAAATAATTGTAGATAATTGAGAGAGAGAGAGAATATAGACGCAATATGATAATTCCATCTCCTGTAGATGTATAAACAAAATGTTTAACATTTTTTGCATGATGACACTAAGAGGGCGGTAAGTAACTCAGATTATATTCAATTGTGTGCAAAAAGCTTTTTATTTCATATGTTACAAATATTCCACTCAAAAAAGGAATGTTACTAAAATGCCAATTTGGTTGCAGAAATGCCACTTGGACGTTACCAAAATGCCACACAACGTTACAGAAATGCCACTAAGGTTACGAAAATTCCACAAAATAGGTTACCGAAATGCCTTTACAGCTATCTCTCTCTCTCTCTCTCTCTCCTTCCCTATGTCCCCCTTTCTTGTTCTCTCTCTCTCTCTCTCTCTCTCTCTTTCCCTCTCTCTTCCTCTCTCTCTGTCTCCCTCTCTCCCTCTTGCTCTCTCTCCTCTCTCTCTTCTCTCTCTCTTCCTCTTCTTCTCCCTCTCCCTTTTCCCTCTCCCTCCCTCTCTCTCTCTCTCTTTCCCTCCCTCTCTCTCTCTCTCTCCCCTCCCCATCGTTTCCAAGCCTCCTCTCTCTTTGTCTTTTCCTCTCTCGCTGTCCCCCTCGCGCTCGGTCACTCTCTCGTCCTCGTCACAGATTCCCGTTAGCGCTCCCGTTAGCGCTCCCGTTAGCCGGGCCCGTTAGCTAGCCTGCTTGCTTACTTGCGGAGCGATCCGAGCGGTGCTGGGCTGCTGGCTTGCGCTGAGGAGAGTGTGTTTGACAGGCTGATTTATTTATAAGTGCTGCCTGCTGTTTTTTTTTCTCCCTGCATCGTTTTTGCAGATTGACTCTTAAAAGTCCCTGTGAAATACCCTGTTTGTCTGGGTCTGTGACAGCTGCAAGGGAAACTCCCGGAGAGACAGGCAGCGAAACTGAGACGAGAGGAGAGTAGAGGAGAGGAGCTGTTAGCAATGGCTACTGGAGCAAGGCCCCATGGAAACATGCTGCTGTTGGCCTCAGGGAGTTGTGTGTGTGTGTGTGTGTGTGTGTTCGTGTGTGTGTTTGTTTGTGCGCGCGCATGTATTTGTGTGTACTGACGGAGCATTTCTTTGCCTGCTGAGTGTGTTGGCTGAGGCTGAAACTCTTATGGGTTTTTTTCAGCGTGTACAAATGTAAAGAGTTTATGAGCAGATGCTACTTGGAAATTCAGATCATGGCTTGAAGGGGCTTGACAATTGCAACAGACAAATTTCCCTTTTCTGCATGGTTTGATAGAGTACGAGACAATAAAGGTAATCTGTCATTTTATATAGCCCTTCACCGTTTACAGTCCGTTGTCCATATATATTTAAGATGGGTATTATTCTCCATATTAACTGGTATAAATTGATTTTGACTCAATGTTTCTCTGGCCACTTTGATGCTCTTGGCATTTAGGCGCATTCTCTGCCCTTGTCATATCTGAAAGAATTGCTTCCTCAAGTGCTTTGGTACCTCAGAAAAAAAAAAAAAGGTGCCTTGTGTCTTGTGACATCCCTACCACTCCACATGTTGCCTCAAGAGCAGATAAAGGGACACTAATTCAGCCGGCTCAAATCAACGACCTTTCACGTGTGTGTGTGTGTGTGTGTGTGTGTGTGTGTGTGTGTGTGTGTGTGTGTGTGTGTGTGTGTGTGTGTGTGTGTGTGTGTGTGTGTGTGTGTGTGTGTGTGTGTGTGTGTGTGTGTGTGTGTGTGTGTGTGTGTGTGTGTGTGTGTGTGTGTGTGTGTGTGTGTGTGTGTGTGTGTGTGTGTGTGTGTGTGTGTGTGTGTGTGTGTGTGTGTAGGCCGCTGTAAGCGATGGGAGACTTGTGCAGTACCTGTGTTCTCTGTATGGGCCTCAGTGAAGGTCTTGGCATTAGCAGCATGGTGGCGCGGGCAGAGGGAGGGGGAGAGAGATGGAGGGAGAGATGGTGGGAGGGAGGGAGAGAGAGAGTTAGGGAGGAAGGAAGGAAGGAAGAGTAGAGGAATGAGAGAGGCTGGCACATAGGGGAGGGAGGGAGAGAGAGTGTGTGTGTGAGGGAGGGAGAGAGTGCATGGGAGGGAGAGAAAGAGTGTGTGAGGGGGAGAGATAGAGGGAGTGAGAGGAAAGGAGAGAGGTGTTAGGCAGGCTGGCAGAGAGAGAGGGAGGGAGAGAGAGACAAAGAGAGAGAAAGGGAGCGATAGTGAAGGGGAGAGGTGTTAGGCTGGCTGACAGAGAGAGGAGGGAGAGAGAGGTAGGTAGCAGGTACACTGGAAAAGAGAGACAGGAGGAGTCTCAGAGAAAGAAAGAAAGAAAGAAGGAAGGAAGGAGAGAACAAGTGGTGTTGGATAGACACAGAGAGAGAGAATTAGGTAGAGAAATAACGAGACCGAGTTGGGCATAGGCAGATAGAGAGTGAGAGAGAGATGTTGGGGAGATAGAGAAATAAGGAGGGAAAGAGGGAGAGATTGTGTTGTTGGGCAGAGCGAGAGAGGAGAGAGTGGTGATGGGGGGGGAGAGAGGTGTTGGGCATTGGGGGAGGGAGAGATAGAATGATAGAGAGAGGGAGGGAGAGAGAGTGATGTTGAGCATTGAAAGAGTGAGAGTGAAGAGAGAGGGAGAGAGAATGATAAAGTGAGAGGGAGGGAGGGAGAGTGAGAGGGAGAGAGAGTGGTGTTGAGCATTGAAAGAGAAAGAGTGAGAGTGAAGAGAGGGAGAGAGAGATGTGTTGGGCATAGATAGAGGGAGAGATGGAGTGATGAAGAGAAAGAGAGAGAGAGAGGAAGGGAGAGAGAGAAAGAGAGAGTGGTGTTGGGCTGGCAGGCAGTCATGCCTCCTGCTCTATTTATAGCGCGTCTCCCAGGGGAGGCGAGGCTGGCTGTCTAGTCAGCTCTGAGCGCGCTCAGAGAGAGGCAGCAAGTGCATACACAATGGAGCGCCAACCAAACCAAACCAAACCAACACGCTGTGTTCTGTGTCCTGTGGTCTTCATCTCCTCCACTATTCTGCCTCCTCTCTCCTCACACCTCCTCTCTCCACACACCTCCTCTCTCCACACACCTCCTCCCTCCACACACCTCCTCTCTCCACACACACCTCTTCTCTCTCTCCCCACCTTCTCTCTCTCCCCACCTCCTCTCTCTCCCCACACCTCCTCTCTCCACACACCTCCTTTCTACTCTCTACCTCCTCTCCCCACCTCCTCCCTCCACACACCTCCTCTCTCCACACACCTCCTCTCTACTCTCTACCTCCTCTCTCCCCACCTCCTCTCTCCACACACCTCCTCTCTCCTCTCACCTCCTCTCTCTCTCCCCACACCTCCTCTCTCCTCACACCTGTCTTCATACATGATGATGCAGAGCAGAAACTCCTCTTCTAGTGAGAGAGAGAGAGCGATAGTGTGTGTGAGAGAGAGTGTGTGTGTGTGTGTGAGAGAGAGAGTGTGTGTGTGTGTGTGTGTGTGTGTGTGTGTGTGTGTGTGTGTGTGTGTGTGTGTGTGTGTGAGAGAGAGTGTGTGTATGTGTGTGTGATAGATAGAGTGTGTGTGAGTGTGAGAGAGTGTGTGTATGTGTGTGTGATAGATAGAGTGTGTGTGTGTGTGTGTGTGTGTGTGTGTGTGTGTGTGTGTGATAGATAGAGTGTGTGTGTGTGTGAGAGAGAGAGACAGAGTGTGTGTGTGTGAGAGAGAGAGAGAGATGTGATGGGATTGTGAGAGAGTGAGAGAGAGAGAGATGTGATGGAAGTATGGTCGATGACGTTCACTGATATACGGTCTCTTTGGTATATTACTGCTCCTTGTGGTTCCACTACAGTGTGTGTGTGTGTGTGTGTGTGTGTGTGTGGAGGAGGGTGGTGGTGTGGGTTATGTGGACATATAGTGTTTCCTTTCTATGTGGTCTGCTGGTTTTTGATTTTGTCGTTTGGGTATTGGGTGTAGTATAGATAGAAACGGAAACGGTGTGTGTGTACAAACAGTGTTTGTATCCAAACCTTCTGCAGCTGGTGCAACCTAATGTATTCTAGAAAGACGCAGTTTTAACTGCGTGTGTGTGTGTGTGTGTGTGTGTGTGTGTGTGTGTGTCTTCGTGTGTTCATCCTGCTGGAGGTGTTAACCAATGTCCGTTTCTAGAAAGATGCAGCCTTCCTAGTTTTCCGGATGTCTGTTTATTCAGGCAGAATCACACATGTCTTTGTGCTAGCTAAAGTAAACTGTTAAGGTGATGACACAATGGGGCAACCTCTTGAGCAACAGCATAACCAGTTCCGTGTGTTTTGATTGGATCATCATGGAAACATGTCGACTGATTGCTGAAGTAGTTCAGGAAATAAAAAAGTTGGTCAAAATCAATGCAAAAAGTGCCATAACCACAAAACTTAGGGACGCTGTCCAACAACTTTGCTCAAAAGGTTGCCTTGTGTATCATCAGCTTTTAAAGTCCTACTCAGCGATTTATCATCCTGGACGGGCCTCCTGCACTACAGCCTTCGCTCGGCTTAGCCTAGCATCTGAAACCAAGTTCAGTTCAGGCATCAACTCAACAGGTTTCTACTCCTTTGGGCGTCAATGCTGTCACCGTTTATGTCATTAAAACACCAATAATTATTAGTTTAACACAGGAATTCCCAAACTGCGGTTTGCGTACCACCGGTGGGATGCAAGCTGCTTCCAGGGGGGATACGCGAGATGAAGAGGGCTATGGCGGAACGGTGTAAAACATTTACTTTTCACATTTTCTGGAATTAATTCATGAATAGACAAATAATTTTGAATCCGGTTATAATGATATGGAAACATGAAATGAAAGGAAATCTCTATAGTAGGCTACGTTGTCATCATAAAAAAAGCGGGCTTATTAAACATGATGCCTGGAATTCATCAATAGAATGTATTACACTTGAATGTGTCAGATGCTGGGGTTACGTGAGCCGGGTCAGGATTTAGAAGGTGGTCTGCGGGGGGGGGGGGGGAGTTTGGGAACCGCTGGTTTAGCAGACGCTTTTATCCAAAGCGACGTACACAAATGAGGGATAACATGCAAGCTACAGTGCAGAGAAGACGTTTATGTGTAAATGAAGTACTGCATCAATCAGTGCTAGAGGATGAGTGCGCAGACCAGACGTTCTAATTACTGCTTAAAGTGTGGTAGAAGAGCAAGGGAGGTAGAGGAGGCGCTATCATCGTTTACTGCATTAAAAGCCAGTGCAGGAAAACATGGGGCACTCTTGCATGCTGCCCTGAATGCTAAACAGGCCTATTAGACACTATGAAGCGCATGAAACTCCAGCAGTGGAGTATTCCACTGTGAAGGCGTGTGTGAGTGTGTGAGTGTGTGAGTGTGTGAGTGTGTGAGTGTGTGAGTGTGTGAGTGTGTGAGTGTGTGAGTGTGTGAGTGTGTGAGTGTGTGTTGGCAACCAGCTGGCGCAGAGCAACAGAGAAAGAGAGAGAACGTCACTCCCGACACCTTTAGAGACCTGTTAGTAAACCAGCAAGCCAACCAGGCTGTTGAGATGACCTCTGTGAATGATGCACTGACCCCACACCCTAACATGCTGAGTATCCAGAGACAGGCTCCAGGGTGTCACACACACTCTCACACACACAGTCTCTCACTCACACTCACACACACACACATACATAAGCAAACACACCACTCTGTTTCATCACCACTGCACACACAGCTGCAACTCTGTCATTCAAGTAAAAACAATCAGATGTTTGTGCTCCAGATGTTGTATACTCAGTGTGTGTGTGTGTGTGTGTGTGTGTGTGTGTGTGTGTGTGTGTGTTGGTGTTTGTTTGTCTGTATGCATGTTGCTCTGAGAGGTCATGTTTACATCTGTTTCCGTGAGTGTTGGTATGACATTGTGTATTTACGACTGTATTTATGTGTTTGTGTGTGTGTGTGTGTGTTACTCTTTGTGTGTGTGTTGGTACGAGACTGTGTATTTACTGCTCTATTTGTGTGTGTGTGTATTTCCAGATGGAGGGCTGTCTGCCAGGGAGTCTCTCCCGTCCCAGGGCACCACTCTGGAGGCACTGCTGAGGGGGGACGCCCTGGACAAGAGGAGCCGGGACCGAGAAGAGGAGAGCCTGCTGGAGATCCAGGTGGGGGCACCACACACCAGCCGGTTCAGGGCCTAATCTCGGCCGGCTCTGGCCCTGGTCTGGAGGCTGATTGGCTTATAGGTACACATAAGTGAAGATGCATTCCGGAGTAGTGCACAAGAACGATGCTAGTGTTCCGTAACCCCTGTGGTCATAAATCATGACTCGGTTCCAAGGGGAGAAGGAATATTCTAGAACTTTTTAGAAGAACACTTAGGCGTTTCTGTCAATCGGTCACCGCAGCTGTGAAGGGGTTTGTGCTCTTAGAAGAATTGATTTTGCCACAATGGTATAGGAGAGCTTTAGGTTTTTAAAGCATGCGTGTGGCTCCTCCATAAGGATATGCACTGTATTGACCATGTGCTTCAACCACAGAACAAAGCCACTGTGGTATGTGGTATGTGTGATGTGTGATATATGTGGTGATGTGTGTGTGTGTGTGTGTGTGTGTGTGTGTGTGTGTGTGTGTGTGTGTGTGTGTGTGTGTGTGTGGTGAGTGAAGAAATGGCACAGTCACAGAGTCTCCATTAGCCTTCAAGGCCAGCTGTGTTGTGGGGTTTCTCTCTTTGTTAGAGGCAACAAAGGCACAGTGGCATACGTGCACAGACATGGCTGTGTTCATAGTGGCTGGGGCCTCACAGCTCCATGGAAGTGTGAACAGTCATAAGGTAATTTACAACGACCAACTTCATTTACGTAAATGAACCTCTTGAATACCACTTGCAATCATATCAGCACTCTCTGAAGGACCACGTGAAAAAGTCCCCATGAGGATGGAAATGACAAAGTCGAAGTCCTCCGTATGGCTCTGAGCACCTGCTTTTCAACCGAAAGCACTGAGGTGCAGACTTCAACACGGCTGTGGACTCCGCATGAAAGATGGCCGGCGTGTGTACAAACAGCACAGTAGCGCTGGGATAGCAACCAAGGCTTTTTTTTTTTTGTACAGCATATTGTTTCATATTACATAACATTACATTTGGCTGATGCTTTTTAAGCAAAGCGACGTACAACATTTTAAGCAGAGACGGTTGAAAAGGGTATTTTAAGTACCTTTGTTTTAAGCTTTATAAAGCAATTCTGAAAACCATGGTAACCATTTTAAGCTTTTTAAAGCAATTCTAACAACAATTCTAGGGAAATTTAAAAGGATTGAGTGCAGTAAAAGTGGAAAAAAAGTCATCCCCTTAGAATTATAAGGTTCTATCTACGTTCTGAGTAAAACTTTGAAGCTTGATATCTCTGAACTTCTCAGAACTAGAGTTCCATAGAGTTATGCTGAAGTGGAACAAACCTCTTGAGATATAATGTCCAAAAATGCATACAACCTCAAGAAACACCTCGACTTCTTAAGGTGTCACAGAATGAGAATATGTCAGTAACTCAATTTTGACAAAAATGTCAGATAGAAGAACCATATCATTCTAAGGGGATGATATGTATTTTAAAGCAACTTTTTTTGTTGAGTTTCTCCTCTGTCATGGCAGGCGGACTAATAATTTGTGCAAGTGTGATTATAAAGGGTTACTCAGACTGCTTGCACAGTGACCGTGCGCTGGTGTAAATATGAACGGAGCAGACAGCCACGGAGTGTGTTACTAGGCCAGACAAACCAGACGTATTCACTAAGAGCTCCTACACCTTAGTACACAGACACTGTGTGTGTGCGTGTGCGTGTGCGTGTGCGTGTGCGTGTGGCTGTGTGTCTGAGAGTGTGTGTTTGTCTGTTTGTGTGTATGAGAGAGAGCGAGCTCCTGACTCGGGAGTCTGAGCCACATCACATGGCTGGGCCGCTTTTGGTCTAGAGCCACGACCAGAGCGCTGTGGAGAACCAGCTGATAAGTATGTCAGTTTTCTGGTTCCATGTTGTGTGAATCAGTGTGTGTGTGTGTGTGTGTGTGTGTGTCTTGAGCCAGAGAGCACTAATAAGTTTGCTGATAAGTGTGTGTGAGCCAGAGAGCAGAGGAGAAGCAGCTGATACGTTTGTCAGTTTGCTAGTCCCATGTTATGTGAATCAGTGTTTGAGCGCTGAACAGAAGCAGCTGATTTGATTTGTCGGGTTGCTGGTCCCATGTTGTGTATGAATGAGTGAGTAATTTTGTTCAGTGATGTGTGTGTGTGTGTGTGCGTGTGCGCGTTCCCATGTTGTGATGAATAAGTGAGTAGTTTTGTTCAGTGGTGTGTGTGTGTGTGTGTGTTCCCATGTTGCATATGAATGAGTGAGTAGTTTCGTTCAGTGGTGTGTGTGTGTGTGTGTGTGTGTGTGTGTGTGTTCCCATGTTGCGTATGAATGAGTGAGTAGTTGTGTTCAGTTGTGTGTGTGTGTGTGTGTGTGTGTTCCTATGTTGCGTATGAATGAGTGAGTAGTTTTGTTCAGTGGGTTCAGAGCTGCTTATGTAAGCTGTGTGTGGCATGAGGATTTGTGTAGGAGGGGCGTGACGTCAGGAGGACACACACACACACACACACACACACACACACACACACACCGACGCTCACTGATGGGCCAGTGACGTTCCTGTTGCTGTTGGTGTAGGTGGGATAACACTGCCACACACACACACACACACACACACACACACCGGGCACAACTCCCTCAGTGCTGGAGGCGCATCACTTTCCTCATGCCTCTCGATCAGGCTCATCTGATCCGACTGTATACTTAGCAGCCTTAACTAGATGAGATGGTCTAGATGGGAGATTATTAAAACAGCAGCTGGTCCTGCCCCTGGCCCTCTGTCTCTACGGGAGAGTAGCACACTTTGATGCAGAATCATGCGTTGTTTGCACGGAACCCAAACTATGGTCTTCGAGCATGACAAACGAAGCCTGTGGCGTGAGTCAGTGTGGAAACTGCCGAGACATTTGATCTTGATTCACACACTTGCGTTTGTTGGCACGACTCCAGGTTCTGTTTCCTGCTAAATAATGAGAAAGTTGAGCTGCTTCTCTAACTCATGGTCTTGTCGTTTGGTCACTTAACAAATGCCCCTCATGAATAAACCCCTGAGAGGCTGATTTCGGGGCATTTGTCGATCACCTCCGTCACAAAGGGGCAATCGTACACATTCTGATTTCTGTCCGTCATTATACTGTGTGTCCCATCTATTGCAGTTTGGTGTATTCTGTTTAGCTTGAGTATGAGCTTGGGATAGATGGTTACAAATGTCTGCCATTTAAAACGCTTTATACTAAAATGTGATTTAAACGCCTGTGGCTGCTTGAATCTTACACATTTTACTAATCAGCTCGAGCTAAAAAATGTATTTGGAAGAGAGGGGAATGTTTGATCCTCAAACTCTAAATTCTCTCCCTCTCTCTCCTCTCCTCCCCTCCCCTTCCCCCCCTCCCTCTCTCTCTCTCTCCCTCCGCTCTCATCAATTATAGAGGGTTCTAGAAGCCGACGCGCAGGAAGACGGTTACCATGACGACGACGACTTTGAAGTGGACACGCCGAAGCGGAAACACAGAGGCAAAGGCAGAGTGAGTGATTGACGGGCCGGCAGCCTGTTATTACAGCGTCCACTTTGGCAACGCCGTGCCTGAGGAGTGGGTTAGCCGCTTAACAGCGTCGCTGGGTCCTCTGCCCGTCACTCATACAGTTAACCTTAGGCTGGGGAGAGAGAAAGAGAGAGAGGGAGAGACAGAGTGAGAGAGAGAAAGACCAAAAGAGAGAGAGAGATAGAGCCAGGGGATGCTAAAGTGTTTGAAAGCACACCTGCCTTAGAAGGTGTATCATACAAACAGCACATCCTTAAACTGGTGTTGAAGATTCATCATCTCCTCTTGAGGTTGTCAGGCACAGGTGTTTGTGTGTATTTGTGTGTTTGTGTGACACGCACACACAAACACCCTCTCTCACTCACTCGCTGGCTGTGTTTCCTGTTGTGTAGTCTGCCTATGAGAAACCGACTGACTTTATCAGACTGATCCGACCCACTGGATCGTTTCAGTTAGTCAGACACAGACGTCTGTGGTGAGGCTGGGGAAACGACAACCTGAGAGCTGAAAGGAGCAGAGCCCCTTCAGCTGCATCTACTCTCTGCAGCGCTTTAAATACAGAGTGGCGAATACATAATCAGAGCCTCTGATGCCCCCCACCCCCTTCGCCCCTCACCCACCCACACACACACACACACACACACACACACACACACACACACACACACACACACACACACACCCATAGTTTGAAAGACAAAGCAGCAGTTAAACCTTAGCTACGGGTATCTACCGGTTTCTGGGCTTATTTGCATATTTCTTTTCCGTTTTACTCTTTGCAAGTAAAATAGGATTATTATCTTGGCTGTGTGTGGATGAAAATATTTAAATCATAAAAGATCTTTCTTTTCTCTCCGTCTGCTTAATGAAATGTCCACTAAGGGAGCAACAGGATAGAACACCGCAGACGCCCATCGCTGATGGGGTTATCCAAGTACTCCGATGCAAATTAAAGCTCTGACTACTTACTTCACCAAGTTGGGCTTTGCATTTTTTGCATTAAAATCGAGACACCTCTGTCCTCGCTCTTGAGTTGAGAAGACATTTTCTTTATCCCTGTGCATGGCAATCATTTGCACTGACCTGGCGGTTCTTATCACTCCTTGGGCGTTTTTCAACCAACCGAAAACTGGTTCTTGAAACGGCTCCGTGCAGTATTCTCTGAAACTCTAGTGAACCGCCCAGCATTTCCACCACTTTTGAACGGAAGCAAGGATGTGTCATTTTTCAGAGGGTGTTATTTGCGTTACAGAACATGTCCGATGACACGCCATCTCTGAAACTTTCCCTGGTTGTGACCCGATTTATTTTTGGCTGAAGTTCTCCCAACAGTTCTCCAAACATCTGGAGCTTGAACCAAAACAGTGTTGGTTCTCTGGTGGTGGGAAAAGGCCTATTAGTGAAGGGCGATGCGGAACCTTCCGCCTGGGTGCCTCGGCTTGCCTGGAAATGAGAAGTGTTGTGTTTTTAACCGTGGATAAAGCAAACAAACAATCAAGCGGCTCTAAGGGCCCGTCTCGTGGGATGCTTGTTTTGGATATTGTTTTGTTGCATGTCATGACGCATCAAAACAAGGCCAAAAAGCATTCAGACGTCCGACCACAGCGCCTGTACTATTTTGTTTTTAGCTCGCGCCTAGATGAAGCCATTTTAGGGCCTGCCGAATTGCACAATGTAGTGTAACTTTGAAGAAACCAGTTCAGTTGTAAGGAATTGAGCCTGAGGAAAAAGCCAAGTATTCAAGCCCAGAAGGTACTGTGTAGTGGATTGTGTATGATGAGGCCTATTATAGGTATACAATATAATATTGACCCAACGTTGTGTCCAGTTGTGGCCAGGTTTAGAGTTAATGATCCATTTAAAATTAAATGGATTCTAATTGATCGTCGGCTTTTTATTTTGTCGCTATCAAGATCATTCTGAAAGTGATCCCTAACAATATTGGGTTATGGACTTTCTCATTTGTTATTAAGTAAAGCAATACTTTTTTCCCCCTAACAAGAACACCAGCAACTTGCATTTATTTAGCGCTTTATCAAGGCGTTTTACAGTGAAGGGGGGACCTCACTACCCACCACCGATGGAAGAGTTTAGCAATCCTGGATCAGACCTAGACTAGGCCTGAATTTAGAGTCAGCACCCCTGCTCTGGACACTCTCCTGGAAGGTCCCTCATGTCGTGGGTTCAATCTTCAGGAAGATATCTGTTTCAGAGAGAGAGAGAGAGAGAGAGAGACAAAGAGAGAGATAGAGACAGAGAGAGAGAGAGAGACAGAGACAGAGAGAAGCACACAGAGAGGGTCATTGACCAAAACAATGAGCCTCTAAAGTGTTCTAGGCCCTTCCTCTCACCCTACCTGTTATTCCCTTACGATTGGTTTCTATGCGCTAAAGAGAGGCTTGCTCTGACTCTGCAAAAGAGCAGAAACAATCTGTTGTGACAATTATGGCCAGTCTGTTTTGACAGTACCGAGAGTATGTGGAACAGTGGTAATGTTGTCATCTGATGTCTGCCTGGTATCGATCCCTGAGCCTGCTGTTGCAAGGCTGTGCCACTTTGGTATAATGTGACTGGTATTTAGGATACACTTTTTAACCCGAGGTGGACATCCCAGGTTCAGAAAGTAAAAGTCCAGCCAAGTGTTTGATCCAACCATTCAGTAATCCAGCTAATCCTAATTAGCAACCAGGTAGAACAGATAATTAGTGATATCACCTGTGTTAAGTACACAGGTAGAAAGAATATATGGCAGGACTTTTACTTTCTGGAACCAGGAATGTCCGCCTCTGTATTATATTACTTATTAGAGTTAAAGGCCAGTAAACTAGTTGTAGTTTCATATGATGTTATGTACATGTCTACACACTTTTTGGGGGGGAACGTACAGTGGTCACAGTAGTGAAATCTTTTTGAAGTCCACCACTCTTGTTCGGCCCATTTGACTGGACCTGAGGCTGTACTGTAGCCCTGAGATTTTCCTCTTTTCCTCTTTTCCTCTCTCTCTCTCTCTCTCTCTCTCTCTCTCTCTCTCTCTCTCTCTCTCTCTCTCTCTCTCTCTCTCTCTGTCTCTCTCTCTCTCTCTCTCTCTGCCTACGCAGGGTCGAGGGTCTGGCCGCCGAAGGAACGATGCCCACTCGACAGACGACCAGGACAAACCATACGTCTGTGACAGTAAGTGCCCCGAGTGGCGCACAATATCAGCTCTGCCAGCGAGTTCCACCCCATCAAGATTCATTACAGACATTCGCAACTTTAATCAGCGCTGGCTAGACATGAATTGATGCTCAACTGAAAACATTGCCCCAGGGAGTAGTCTTCATCATATATGTGTGTGTGTGTGTGTGTGTGTGTGTGTGTGTGTGTGTGTGTAAGGGGGTTGTTGGTGCTGTAAGTTGATTGTGGGGAATGGATATTAAAACGTTAATACTCAAATGACGTCCTTATAGGTCTGCTGAGTCAGAGCCGTAGTGAAGGTAAAACTTCGTGGCTCATGTGTTTACTTTAACGGTAAGCCTTCATCCAGCTCCACTGTATGTTCATGTAGAACTACCCCCTCAAACCGATTGGAGATCTCAAGGGGAGAAGAAAACCGTTTGCAAACATACGCCTGTGCGAACGTTCGCCTATGTTTGTGAATTTGAACTCACCTTAGTAATGACAATCACCCTCCTGAAAATCTTCATAGTTCAGACTCTCCCCAGCCCCTCAGGGTCTCTTTCAGTAAGGGGATCAGCCAGCAGTGACGGTGGTTTCAGGTGCTCTCCTGCATGCAATTTACATGTGGAAATCCACCCAAGTAGATAGGGTTGCCCCACCCCCACCACCACCACCACATACACCCACACCCACAATGCAATGATCAGAGTGAAGCGAATACTCATGCTTTTTTCTTTCTTTTCTTTCCTGTCCTTTCTTTTGTTTTTTTTTTGTTTTGTTTTTTTCTTTGTTTTTTTTTTCTCTGTTCCAGACAGACACAAACAAAAGCGTAACTCAAAATCTTCGGCCTCAGGTATACCGAGCTTTTTTTTGTCTGCTTTTGGAAATTTGGTCTTTTTAGATGGAAACGAGGGCTAGAGGCGGTTGAGGATTGACACCGTTCGACCTCTCTGCCACTGTGCACCCTTGCTCTACAGTAGATGCATTCTGACCTGCCATTGCGCTGAGCCCTTGCTTAAAAAGGCCCAGCACTCTTTGAACGCATCAAGACCAATCGCCCTCACGTGCACAGCAGATTCCATTTATAACAAGGCTTCAGGGAGAGTAGTCTCACTTTTTTTATATGCTGATGATTTGTATCTATTGTTTTGCTTTTTGAGTGCTGTCTTGGTTGTCATGGTTGCGTCTTCTCATTTGTTGTTGTGTTGTTTGCAGTTTGTGGGAAGCGCTACAGGAACCGCACAGGGTTGAGCTACCACTACACTCACGCCCATCTGGAGGACGAGGGGGCGGGGCAAAAAGGGTCGGAAGCTTCGCAGTCTCCGCCCGCGCACCGCCCGCACAGCCGAAAACGTAAGGCCCGGCGCCTCGCAATTCTTCTTCTCCTTGTGATTGGCTGCAGACCTCACAATGATCCAATTAGCTTTCTGTTACAGGCAGACCAGTCACCAGCATGTCCAAGACTCAGGTCTTAGTCGTTTACTGTCTGATATTTGTTAGAGAAATGTTATGAGCTTTTGAAATGCATTTATCAGAGGGCCCTTTGGGGCGGGGGGCAGGTTGTTAAAACGTCATGCAGTCGGTATATTTTATGAAGTGAACATTTGGAGCCAGTCCTCAACTTTCTTCAGTCATTCATCATCTTCTTGGATGTTTGTGTATTCCAGATGGTTAAACCATATGAAAAAAGTATCGATTCAGTCTCTGAGATGGCCCTGCCAAGCGTTTTTAACGCAGATGAAAGTGGTTCTGCTGTGATAAATCACATGTCCCAACGGGCTACTGCGTGAGCTGGAGCTAATTGCTGTGATGACTTTAAGGCCTGGTCCTCTGGCTAGACATGCACATGTATGGCCAGAGATAGCATTGTTAAAGTTTAAGCATTCTATCATGTTGGTCGTTCACTATGCAGACACATGAATGGCATTCATTGAGGTTGGGTCAGCAGCATGCAGTGTTGAGCTGGAAATATGATTTCTGAATGTTCTAAAGACTGTGACCAATAACAGGCCACATTGGCCGTTGCTTATTCCAACAATGTTGGGGTTTGTTGGGCATTGTCTGGGCAGTGTTGAAGGACCTTAAGTCTCTAAGTGCACCACACACACACACACACACACACACACACACACACACACACACACACACACACCTCACCTGTCTGACTTCCGGTCTCACACAGATCCAAAAGGTCCGGACGGGAACCTTGTTCCCAACAGTAACTACTGCAGTGTGTGCCAGGGCAAATCAGGCTCCAACAGAAAGATCAACAAGGCCGCAGGCTTGACTCCCTGCTCAAAGTGTGGACGATCAGGTGAGCCTATTTCAAGCCCTACCCATCCCCCATCTCCCTCTCTTTCTTTCTTTCTCCTTCTGTCTTCCTTTCTCCCCCTCTCCCTCTGTCTCTCTCTCTCTCTCTCCCCCTCTCTCTCTTTCTCTCTCTCCCCCTCTCCCTCTTTCTCTGTCTCTCTCTCTTTCTCCCCCCCGCTCTCTCTCTCTCTCTCTCTCTTTCTTTCTTTCTTTCTTTCTTTCTTTCTTTCTCGCTCTCTCTCTTTCTCTCTCTTACACTGAATGTACAGACAGAGCTATCCTAGTCCGGTCCAGTCACAGGATCAGCGGCCATCGTGTATTGGCTTTTCCTCATTGTGATTCGCGTCTGTCCAGAGTGATATTCAGCTTGTGACAAAGCTCAGTGCCGTTGATTGCCCTGTCGATTGCTTCTGTCTGATCACTGAGTGTATCAGCGAGAGAACATGATAACATGCTGATAAGGGACGCGTGGCTCAGTGTTACTTCACAACCTTAAGGGATCTGTGAGTAATTGATACACTCATCAGCTGCCGCCCTGATCATTCTTCCTCCCAAATCACTAGAAAGGAAAGTGAAGAGTACATTTGGCTGTTTGCTCATCTGTTTACTTAGCTTTGTGATGGCTTTGCGATCTGTTAAGTCTGACTATTTGTTAGCGTTCCTATTTGTCTACTGGCTCTATCTCTTAGCTTGGCTATGTGTTAGCGCAGTAGACAGATAGTAAAGCTATCTTTTAGTCGGACCACATGTTGGCTCTCTCCCACCTATCTGTTTTAGCCTTTGAGCTGTTAATCATCTTTGGAAAAAACTCGCTGGTTCACACACACCTAATGTAGCAATGGACCTAGTTCTTCCTGAAAGCAACGCTGACTTGTAGCATACGCTGACTCGCAGCGTCTGTGTGTGTGTGTCTGTGTGTGTGTGCGTCTGTCTGAGCAGGCAACGGGGTGCAGAAGGAGGAGCCGCGGCCCTTTGCCGGCGCGGAGGAGCTCTTTGGCACCACGTCCGAGAGCGACACGTCCACCTTCCACGGCTTCGAGGAAGACGACCTCGACGACGAGCCCACGTCCAACGGCAACAAGAAGGCCGCACAGTGCAGATAGAGTGCACACACACACACACAAACACACACACACGCACACATACACCCGCCCACACACTCACACTTACACACTCACACACAGCAAACACAACAGGACCTTCTCTTACCAGAGACACTTTTAACAACCTCCAGTTAAACAAAAAAGAAAAATGAAAAAAAAATGAAAAAAAAAAAAACGCTGCTTTTTAATTGTTTTCCTGGCCGTTTTTGCAGAAAGCACAAATAATGATTTCAGCGAAGAAATGCAAGTGTTCTTTTATGATTACTGGAAACTTTAAGCCTTTTTGAATAAGTTATAAACTTGCTTTTTTTATTATTGTTATTTAAATAAGGAGAGCGTGAAGCTGACAGACTGGGTGTCCTGATGAAAGAGGCGCTTTTCGTGTGAAACAATGGAACCGTTTGTCTTTCGGGATGCTTTTTTCCCCCCCGTAGGACAAATTTCAACTTGTTTTTGCAAACAAGAACACTGGAACATGTGGATTTAATTTTATAGCGTTTCTGGGATAATTTGCCAGCTAAATTAAATTTTAAAAAGAAATTATAAATAATAAACAGTGAGAGACAGAAGTCAGAAGGAGCTTCTGCTGTACGTTGACTTTTTTCCGTGAGGAAATGCTTATGGAAAGAAGAGGAAGACATGAGTCGACTGTTTTTGGATTACTGGGCTTTAACTACGAGTGGGTGAGACGGTCAAGAAGTTGACATCATCCAGTCCAACGGGTTTTGCATTGACATTTGGGGGAGGGTCACTACTGTGATGACCTACAGCCAGCGCTGTGAAGGTAAGCACTTCTGTCACGTCTCATTGTAGCCTGGGGTCGTCACGTTCTGAAGTCTTCACCATGTACTATATCTCTAGAGGTGGCTTAGACGTGGATATGTGCTTAAACGTACAGCAAATAAATATACATAATAATAATGCGCAGTGGCTTCAAGTGGTCATTGTGGTTGCCCACATAATTGTGTGTGTGTGTGTGTGTGTGTGTTTGAAGATCCAACTTTCCCGAGAGTGCCACCTCTCCTGGCGCTACAAACAAACGGACATGCTTAATCTAGAATTTTCCACAACACTCCTCTCTATCCTGAGGATCCCTCCTTCCTCCCTTGATATAACCTTTCTTGAACTGGCCCTCTATTCTATGCGAAGTCGCTTTGGATAAAAGTGTCAACTAAATGACTAAGAGTGTGTGAGTGTGTGTGTGTGTGTGTGTGTGTGTGTTGTTTGGGTTCTTGGCAACATTCAGAAAGTCCCTATGCATGGCGGATGTGCTGAAGTCGGCATCACTGTCACACAGCAGTCAGATGACTACAGTGTGTGTGTGTGTGTGTGTGTGTGTGTGTGTGTGTGTGTGTGTGCTTCCAAAGCATGTGCATCCAATTTAAAGCTGAGATGGGGCTGGAAACTTGTTCTCACATACACACACACACACAGATGCAGGAGCACAGGAGGAAGCACTAAAGCTATGACCTCAGATACTGTTACCCAGTGACACAATTACATTACATTATACCCCTGTCATCACAGTTTGAAATTTCTCATCAATTCTGCAGTCTGATTAACAACAACAAAAAAATTCAGATCATATCGAATTGCAAGATATTGCACATGTACCATATATTGCAGTTTGCCTCAGTGAGCCTTGCTGAACTATGAAACCTATTTAAAGCAACACTAAAGAGTTTTTTGTACCTTAAAATAATGTTTCCAAAATCATTTCAGTGGTTCATCAACTTGTAACAGGGTGAACAGCACTTCTGTATTCGCTTCGCCGCCCTCTGTTGCATGTAACCACACTATGTAAGTTTATCAGATTGGGTAGAGGATCTGTAGTTCGATGGAATGAGACATAAAAAAACCCCTACAAATTTGACTGGCTTCCATGTCGCGATACATCATACTTTCATAAAATCATGCAACTTACTCTACCTTGTCTGTGGACATTGTTATTTGCTAGATAAACAAAAGTGAACAAAAGGAAAAGTGCTTTAGTGTTGCTTTAACTTCATCTGCATTGTGTGGGTTTTTGAAAGGTGTGTTTTGTCGTTAACGTGTTCTATGTCCTGTCCTCGTTGGTGCATCTCACCATCTCCTTTCTGTTTCTCCTGCAGGACACACTGCCGGGGTTTAGGCATTCAGTCAGCGAGCTGGGTCATCTCGCCTTCTGAATGGACAGACCCGCTGAGACCCCCGCACATGCACACAGACCCCCCTCAGACTCTAGACACACACACACACACACACACAGAGATTCCCCATCCACCCTGGCAAACGCACACAGACCCCATCAGACTTTGGACACACACACACACACACACACAGACCCCATCAGACTCCTCTGCGCACGCACACACACACACACACACACACACACACACACACACACACACACACACACACACACACACACACACACACACACACACACACACACACACACACATCCCCATCCACTCCCCTGCTATGCACCTACACAGACACCAGACGTCCACTGGCTGAACTCAAGGGGGTGATCCGTGTGGACGAATACTGCAAGCGATCGATTTTGAAGGACTTTCTCGTTTTTCCTTTTTTGTTTTCTCTTCGGAAGCTTTTCTGACTGGAGTCTACTGGTCCCCCCGTTTTCATGTTCCCCTGGTGTAGAGGACTGATGTGGACCAAACAGCCTTACACAATGGATCTAATCCTCTTGTGAGGAAAAAAAAATGACATGAAGGATATGAATGAAATCAAACTGATTTGTATTTAACAAGTGTCCGTTCACCGCTTTTCCTTTTGAAGCACTTGTGTTTTTCTGTTTTCTTTTTTTTTTTGTCTACCTAAAAAAAAATCTGCTTTGCTTACTATTACTGTAGGTGTCTTTGCACATAAGAGTAGTGGCCATGGAAGGATTAAAAGCCAGATTAAAAAAAAAAAAATCTAAAGCATACAAAACACATGTTACCAGACTTGATCCCTTGTCTATGCATGAGAAAACGGACTAGAATCAGACAGGGCAAGCGAGGTCTGGCTACACGGTCACTGCATCTCTGCTGAACTGCTGCGGTTGGGGTGCCCCGAGGCTGTTGGATGATCCCTGACCAAACTAACGAGGGATCACCTCATCAGCTCACACACACACACACAAGAGTCCCGTAACACAGTGCTTTCCTAATTCCCCCCTGCCCTGAAGGACGGCGGCTCCTGAGCTAAAGCTACGCTACGCTAGTGGTGCTGGGGATCGAGAGGGTGTGCTGATCTGCTGTGGCCGGCCAAGGCTGCTAAGCTCAGCTAGGCTAGCGTAAATGGGAAGTGACACGTCAACGTCATTAAGTTCATCACTGTGCTTGGACTAGGATGCTCACAGGAAACCAAGTGTGACAGCCATAACTGAAGACCCAACCAGATCAGACACACATACTCACACACGCACATACACACTTTCACTTTCTTTCTTTCTCTCACACTCTCTCTGCTCTCTCGCTCTCTTTCTCTCTCTCTCTCTCACACACACACACTCACTCACACAACCTCTGCCATGGTGCTAAACATTTTCAACAAATCAACAATGACCTCCTGATTAGTGCTACATCTACTAGGTGTTGTCCCTCAGTCACATCCTCCCCTCTTCCTCCTTGTAGGAGCCAAATTACGTTTTGTGTTGATTTATGTTTCTTTCTCGTGAATAGTAGTGTGTGAGTGTATGTGTGAATGAGTGAGTGATTGTATATGGCCATAGGTTGCCTGTCTACCCCCATCTAGTGGACTTGAAGGTCAAGGTCAGTGGAGGCTGAAGGAGGAGCCCAAGGGGAAAAGCCTCAAGAGCAGGAAGCCACAGCATCTGGGCGTGGCTGAGAGGGCAAACAGTCTTTTGACCGTGCTGCGTGCTACGTGAAGGACCGTGACCGTGTGCTGTGACAAGCCAAGCCATTTGATCGGAAAGACTGCTTTAGTTTAATTGTTTTTCTTTATTTTTACTCAAGTTTTGTAACATCAACATCAACAATAAATGGTCATTGGACCAACTGGATCAAACTTCACTATTCATCTCTACACCAGCACGCGTCCAGACATATCCAAATCAGTCACAAGTAACAGCGAATTCAGGGAGTAAAAGGACGACCGGAAAAGCTGCTACATTTAGTCAAAAGACTCCTCGGAATGGACATACTTGGACCAAAGGAATCTTGGATACTCGGAACAAAGGACCAGACCAGACCAAGAAGTTCAAGTGCCATCTTGGATTGCAACGAAGGCCGAAGTCAATCCTTGACAATCCGAAGGAATCGGTACGTTTAGCAAAGAACTTTTTGAGCAATCTTGCTCTGTTTATTTATAAGAATTCATTTTGATGAATATTTAGTTATATTTTTGAAAGAAAAGGGACTTTTTGAGTTTACCCATGGAACCAGGAGCTTCAATCAGTATGGAGGACATTAACATTGATGTTGCACCTGTTGAAGGAGAAAAGCAAGATGAATTGATTGAATTAGAAAAGAGGAAGAAAGAAGCAAAAAATGCGAGAAAGAACAAGTGTGCTGCATTGACTCGCAAACTGAACCAAATAACTGAGCTTATGACTGACACAGCCAATCTGCATAAAGTAAAGGAGAACGTTCAGAAATACAATGAAATGTTTGAAGAGTTTAATTACTTGCACAAACAATACCAACAGTTTTTATCACAAGATGAGTGTACTGCAGATACAGAGAAGTGGTATGAGCCCAAGTTGATTACCATCAATGAGTTTAAGATTAAGGCTGAGCAATGGATACAGTCATGTCCTGTTCAACCACTACCAGTAAGAGATGAAGTTGGTCCTAAAGACAGCATCTCTCAAGTTAGTCAGGGTTCACGTAAAAGTAAAGGTTCACATACAAGCTCATCATCAGCTCGTCTGGTAGCACATGCTGAGAAGGCAGCGCTATTAGCTAAGGCAGCTGCTTTAAAAGAAAAACATGCATTAGAAGAAAAAGAAGAGCTCTTAGCTAAAGAAAGAGAAGAAATAAGAAGACAAAAGGAGACTCTGAGCTTCGCAGCTGAGTTGTCAGCAGCAAATGCAAAGCTCGCAGTGTTGGATAGTGCAGAAGAACAAGCCTATTCCACTCCAGCGGATGGCATGAAGGCATACTTTCAGGAGAGGAACTTGGAACTTGCCAACATGGAAACTCTGCTTAATGGGGCTCCAACAACCAATGCTCACGAACATAGAAGTGTGCGTCCAAGAGAAGGGGTACAGCATCTGCAGCATCTGCCATTGTATCGACCACCATACCCAGAAGATCGTTCCCATGGTGACCGGGGAGGACACTGGTTATTCCAGGAGACCCAGGGTGTTATAGGGGTAGCACAAGGGCAGGCACAATCTCTGCAGGCAGACAGTATAGCTCAAGAGGGTGCTAGAGTCACTGACAAGTCCCATGATCAATCTGACAGAGCAGAACTCAGCACAGAATATAGACCGCTGGAAGATGTTCTTCTTCAATCACATGCAGAAAGAGCAGGCCCTACATTGTCAGAACAAGAACTTGAACATCGTAGACCATTAGAGGAAGGGGCAGCTTCCAATAGGCTAATTTCTGTCTTAAACAGACAAAATGAAATTACATACATGCTTCTCAGACAGCAGCAATTGTCACTATTGCCACCTAAAAGTGTCACTGTATTTGATGGGGACATTTTACAGTTTCAGTCATTTATGATGTCTTTTGAACATAACATTGAGTCAAAAACCGACAGTGGACAGGATAGGTTTTTCTACCTGGAGCAATTTACTAGAGGACCAGCTAGAGACCTAGTAAGAAGTTGCCAGCATATGGGTGGAGACCAGGGTTATCTCAGGGCAAAGCGCTTGTTGCTTGAACATTTTGGCAATGAGTATAAAATTTCCACCGCCTATATTGAAAAGGTTCTCAATTGGCCAAATATAAAACCTGAAGATCCCAAAGCCTTGAATGAGTATTCCCTGTACCTCAAAGGATGCTGCAATGCCATGGCGAAGATGAACTACATGGATGAATTAAACGTAGCCTCTACCTTGAAAGCCATCGTTATGAAATTGCCCTACAAGCTGAGGGATAGATGGCGGACTAAAGCTCAAGCGAAACTGGAGGACAACACCAGCAGGATTACATTTACAGACCTTGTACAGTTCATTGAGCAACAAGCCAAGATATGCTCCAACCCGATATTTGGAGATTTACAAGAACCAGTTGCAAGCAGGAATAAAAGGCCCAATGTAAGTAAGACCCTTTTTAGGCCAAAGTCTACCTATGCAACTAATGTAACAACACTGAGCACTCCAGCTGCTCCAAGCAGGAATAGTGATGTGAAAACGCCATGCCTCTACTGTGAGGGTGCTCATTGTCTGGAGAACTGCAATCACTTTAAGAAGAAAACACACAGGGAAAAACTAAACCTTTTAAAGGAAAAAGGACTGTGCTTTGGTTGTTTGTGTAAAGGGCACATGAGCAAAGACTGCAAAGATCGTCTTATATGTAACATCTGCAATCACACACATCCCAATGTGCTGCACATCAACTTTGGGGCTAAAGGTCATGCCTCAGGGTCACCAGAGCAGCCACAGAAACAGATCAGCAAGGTGTCATCAAACGCTTGTGGACATACAGGGGCCGGATACAGTAAATGCGCACTGTCAATTCTTCCTGTGCAAGTAAAGTCTGTCAAAGGCAACAAAATCTATCAAACTTATGCTCTTCTTGATCCTGGCAGTTCGGCAACATTCTGCACGGAGAGGCTGGCGCAGAAGTTGTGTCTAGAGGGGAAACAAACAACCGTACTGCTGAGAACAATGGCACACGAGAAACCCATAAAAAGTGTCTTAATATCAGGTTTAGAAGTCAGTGGACTTAATGGCAAGACGTTCATTCCTTTACCTGATGTCTACACACAGGAATCTATGCCTGTAACAAAGGAGAACATCCCAACACAAGAGGATTTAAAGCAATGGCCTTACCTCAGTGAAGTCCAGTTACCTCACATAGACTGTGACATTGACCTGCTCATAGGTATGAATGCAGCAAATGTTATGGAACCATGGCAGGTAATCAACTCACAAGAAGATGGACCTTATGCTGTAAGAACATTGTTGGGTTGGGTAATCAACGGTCCATTGGGAGGTAGCAGCAAAGGTGTGGAAATGGCCACAGTGACTGCAAACAGGATCTCCTTGGTCGACCTGCAAGAACTCCTGGTGAGTCAATATAACACCGACTTCAATGAGAGAGCTTATGAAGAAAAAGGTGAAATGTCAGTGAATGACAAGAAATTCTTGAACATTGTCGATGAATCTGTAAAGATGAAAGAGGGTCATTACTGTATTAACTTACCTTTCAAAGCAGAAAACATCACAATGCCCAACAACCGCGTTGTTGCAGAACAGCGCCTGTGTAACCTGAAAAGAAAGTTCCAAAGGGATCCGAACTATCAGAGGGAGTATACGGAGTTCCTCAGTGATGTCATTCACAAAGGCTATGCTGAAAAGGTTCCCCCTGCACAACTGAATCGATCTGATGGGAAAGTTTGGTATATCCCCCATCATGGGGTATATCACCCAAAAAAGAAGACCATTAGAGTAGTGTTTGATTGTGGTGCGACCTTTCAAGGGACATCCCTCAACTCTGAACTACTCCAAGGCCCAAACTTGACGAACACACTGATTGGAGTACTGACACGTTTCCGAGAACAACCAGTAGCACTGATGGCGGACATACAGGCCATGTTCCACCAAGTCAAGGTGACTGAAAATGACACAGACTTTCTGCGCTTCTTATGGTGGCCACAAGGAAAGGTGGATGATGCTCCAGTGGAATATCGCATGACGGTGCATTTGTTTGGTGCAGTCTCTTCACCAAGCATAGCCAACTTTGCTCTCAGAAAGACTGCACAGGACAATGCAGGCAACTTTCCTCCTGAGGTAATAAACACAATCATGGAACACTTTTATGTAGATGATTGTTTGAAAACACTAGCCACTGAACTAGAAGCAATGGAGCTAATTTCAAACATCACTGAAGTCTGTCATAGAGGAGGCTTCCATTTGTCAAAGTGGATAAGCAATAGTAGAGCTGTCCTTGGTGCTGTTCCACAAGAAGACAGAGCTAAGGAAATAAAGGACTTGGACTTGACCAAAGATCAACTGCCCATGGAACGAGCCTTAGGACTTCAATGGTGTGTCCAACGTGACTCTTTCAAGTTCAACATCACCATAAGTGAGCGTGCACTTACCAGAAGGGGCATCCTATCGATGGTAAGCTCTGTATATGATCCTTTAGGCTTTCTGTCTCCACTTACTTTGCCAGCTAAACTGTTGTTGCAGGAATTGTGCCGACAGGACCTTGGATGGGACATGACCATTCCCAACACAATTTCTGACCAGTGGACCAAATGGATCGGGAGTCTCTCACAACTCACAGACTTTGAAGTTCCACGCTGCTTCAAGCCAAATGGTTTTGGTGAGTCGGTGCATAACCAAATCCACCACTTCTCTGATGCCAGCGAGCTAGGCTATGGTACAGTCAGCTATCTCAGAATGACAAATGCAGAAGGGAAGATCAATGTAGCATTCTTGATGAGCAAGTCAAGAGTAGCTCCATTAAAGCGACAGACCATCCCAAGGCTGGAGTTAGCAGCTGCAGCTTTATCAGTTAAAATGGATAAGATGTTAAAAGAAGAATTGCTGCCACCTACAGATAGGTCAGTGTTTTGGACTGACAGCACATCTGTCTTAAAGTACATCTCAAATGACCACACACGTTTTCATACCTATGTGGCAAATAGGACATCTAGGATTAGGGAGGCTACACAAGTGTTTCAGTGGAGACATATTGACACCAAGAGAAACCCTGCTGATGACTGCTCTAGAGGTGTGAGCGCAGAGAGGTTCATGAAGAACCCAAGATGGATCTCTGGACCAGAGTTCCTTTGGTCATCAGAAAAGGACTGGCCGAACGAATCTATGGACAATGGTGAACTGTATGAAGATGATCCAGAGGTGAGGAAATCTGCAACAGTGAATGCAATCATGCAGACATGTGAGGAAAGGCCCACAGACAAATTGCTCAATCACTTTTCAGACTGGCTGAAGTTGAGGGTAGCTGTTGCATGGATTCTCAAAGTTAAAGAATCATTAAAACACCTTGTGCAGAAAAGAAATGACACAAAGAAAGTTTGTAAGATGACTCAAAGGGTAACCAGAATGACTAAAGGGTGTGTCACAGATAACATAAAAGAATCAATAACAGTTGATGATCTAACTATGGCAGAAAAAGCTATTCTCTCTTATGTACAGAGGCAAAGTTTCACACAGGAGATCAACATGTTGCAAGAGGGTGCGTCCAACGTCAAAAAGGGCAGTAGGATATATAGACTGGATCCAGTGCTGGACAATGGAATCCTCAGAGTGGGTGGTCGCCTCAGAAGAACAGCAATGCCTGAGGAAAGAAAACACCCTGCCATTTTGGCGAAAGACCACCACGTATCCGCTCTGATCCTGCGCCACGTCCATATTCAAACTGGACACGGAGGAAGGAACCACATGCTATCTGAGGTACGAAAAACATACTGGATAACAAATGTTAACTCTGCTGCAAGAAAGATTCTCTCTCACTATGTGACTTGCAGAAAGCACAGAGGTAAAGCCGGCGAACAAAAGATGGCTGACCTGCCAAGTGAAAGACTGGTCCCAGACTTACCACCATTCTTCAACGTTGGCCTTGACTACTTCGGTCCTTTTGAAGTAAGAAGGGGAAGGAGCGCAGTGAAGAGATACGGCGTCATCTTTACCTGCATGACCAGCAGAGCAGTACATCTAGAGGTAGCATGTTCTTTAAGTACAGACTCATGCATCAATGCCATTAGAAGGTTTCTGTGTCGAAGAGGGCAGGCACAACACCTACGATCAGATAATGGCACAAACCTTGTAGGCTCAGAAAGAGAATTAAGAGAAGCACTCAAAACTTTAGATCAAAGGAAGATCCACCAGACTCTTATGAAGGAAGGAGTTCAGTGGAGCTTTAACCCCCCTACAGCATCTCATCATGGTGGGTTGTGGGAACGCCTCATCAGAATGGTAAGGCATGTCTTATGCTCAGTCTTGAACCAGCAAACCTTAGACGATGAAGGGCTAAACACTGTCTTTTGTGAAGTAGAGGCAATTCTTAACAGTCGACCCATTACCAAGGTATCTGGTGACCCACAAGATCTAGAGGCCCTAACACCGAATCATATTCTGTTGCTCAGAACTAACCCACTTCTGCCCCCTGGAGTCTTTTCAAGGTCGGACCTGTACCACAGAAGACGCTGGAGACAGGTCCAGTATATAGCAGAGCTGTTCTGGAAGAGGTGGCTTCTGGAATACCTCCCTCTTCTACAAGAACGACAAAGATGGTCAAGAACAAGAAGGAACTTCATCCCAGGGGATATCGTCTTGCTTGCAGACAACACCGCTCCTCGCAGTTCGTGGCTACTGGGAAGGATTGTTGAGGCCAAACCTGATGCCAGAGGTCATGTCCGCATTGTAAAACTGAAAACAAAGACAAGTGTACTGGAGAGGCCAGTGTCCAAAATCTGCTTGCTGTTAGAGGGTGAAGAAGATTCTGTAAAGAAGTCCTGAGCATTCAAGAACATTGAAGATAAGTTGACTAATTCAATTGAGTTTCATTTTGAATTTTACTATAGGATGTAAATCATTTTGGAAAAGTTAAGTTACAACCACAAATGGCTCCTTTATTATTTAAAAAAAGTAATTGTTTTTGCCTCTACAAACACAATTAGGGGCCGGTATGTAGGAGCCAAATTACGTTTTGTGTTGATTTATGTTTCTTTCTCGTGAATAGTAGTGTGTGAGTGTATGTGTGAATGAGTGAGTGATTGTATATGGCCATAGGTTGCCTGTCTACCCCCATCTAGTGGACTTGAAGGTCAAGGTCAGTGGAGGCTGAAGGAGGAGCCCAAGGGGAAAAGCCTCAAGAGCAGGAAGCCACAGCATCTGGGCGTGGCTGAGAGGGCAAACAGTCTTTTGACCGTGCTGCGTGCTACGTGAAGGACCGTGACCGTGTGCTGTGACAAGCCAAGCCATTTGATCGGAAAGACTGCTTTAGTTTAATTGTTTTTCTTTATTTTTACTCAAGTTTTGTAACATCAACATCAACAATAAATGGTCATTGGACCAACTGGATCAAACTTCACTATTCATCTCTACACCAGCACGCGTCCAGACATATCCAAATCAGTCACAAGTAACAGCGAATTCAGGGAGTAAAAGGACGACCGGAAAAGCTGCTACACTCCTCCTCCTCCTCTCACTGTTTCTCTTCTATCTTACTGGGGCCATAGTTCAAACTCTCCCTTTAAAATGTGAAACGGGTTTAGACTCATAACCTACATTAGCTTTTGCTTTAGTTGACCTAGAAGTTGTTGTGAGGTTGTTTGTGTCCCTGGGTCACGGAGTGGAGTGGACGGACATTTGACCCGGATGCCTAGGCCTACTTCGGATCTTTTCTCCTGGGCCTGTGGTCTTGTCTCGGTCGAAAGCACCCCCGCTGTGGACATGAACACCAAGCTCAGGCATCTAATGTAAACTACTGTTGATTGCCCCCTCTGGACTCATCTGTGGGGAGGGGGGGGACAGGAACAGGGACAGAACTGGCTACCCCCCTCTTCCTCTGCTTACTCCCCTGCCCCCACCCCCCTTCTACCACCACCTCCAAATCTGGTTACTACCTGCCTCCCTGTCGCATGATTGTGACCCCCCCCCCCCCCCATCCCCCTCCAGTGATGTGTATGGACCATTGCCATAAACACAGCAATAAGCTGAAATGCAAAAGCTTTTTTGTTCCACTGATGAAAGGCGATGGGATTCTAAGCCAGTCACCACATATAGATTGGACAACAGTGTCTTCTTCAGCCTACTCTTTCAAAGAAATAAATGAAATAAACACATACTGTCAGCTCATCGTTGGACAATGTTACTCTGTGTTGACGTGTATGAGTGCAGTAAAATCGGAGATGGTCCCTCCTCATCCATTTTGAGACAATTGAATCACTGTCACGCATGCTTCCCTGTTCCTCTTTGTCGCCTCCTCTCCTCGGTACATGCGCAGTTTATTTTGGCTATAACTGTCGTTATATAGGCCTACCCATTCTTGCAGAAAAGCATCGGATTAAAAGGTTGAGAATATTTTTCCTCTTTCTCTCAAATTCAAATTCTCTCTCTCTCTCTTTCACACACTCACACACACACACACACACACACACAAACACATACTGTTTTCCCTCAGGGACTCGGTTCCTAACAGTGAATAATTGTCCTGAAACGGGAGAAATGTACGTTCTTCCTTCACCCCACTGTCTTCTCGTTCCAGTCACCATGGGAACTAACTAACTAACGGGTGTAGAGTAGCATTGAAAAAAAGCCCAGAAATGTCAGACACCCCGTTATTTTAGCTGCTAGCAGTGGGCGCGCAGCGCAGAGAACAGTGCTATTTGGTCTACCGGTGACATCCCGCATCTATTGGATCATGGGCACTTCGTAACGTAGCCTACTGTTCTTCTGGAAAGTCTAATCATCATTATCATCATGATCTTCGATATATTTGGATGGACTAAACGGTGTAATCATATGAATATATTGGCAAGCCAAGCCTCTATACCTCATAATGGTGACATGGACAGCAATAAACCTGTGTGTTTTGTGTAATCCTGGACAGTTTCAGGAACAGGTACCAGGTGAATTTTACGCTAACTGGTCGTTTTGTCTTCAGCTGTAAATATTGTAATGCAGATGGAACGAATGAAGTCTTTGTTAGTGAAGTTATTTTTATTGTAATGACATTAAAATAATAAGACTATCAACTATCTCTGTTGGGATGTCTGGTTGACTTCATAGCAATCTTTTGACCAGCCTAATTGGGGGGAAAAGGTGACTATAACATTTTTCTGAATAGCACAAAAGCTTATTTAATACTAGGCCTACACACTACATTGACAAGTTTTCATTTGCGAGCCGGTAGATGTTCTCAGACTCATGATGCTGAAAAGCGCCTAGGCTGATTATGGAAACATTCTTAGAATCGGTAGTTATACTTCTGATTGTACTCTACATTAATATTCGCTTTGTTGCAAGACAGCACTGGGCTACATGAATTCAGGCAATATTGTCATTGGCCACATTTACATTTGAAATGATACGGGCCATCAATCAAACCATAATCTTGATTAAATACGCGAAATGTCGCCATTACGCACATCTCTTACTCCTACTTTGATCCAAATGTTAATTATGGTGAATTAACGTATTATGGTATTAAATCATGCTTGGAAATGTTAATTAAGGGGCTGAACACAGATACATCATTGGACTGATTGATGGAGTGACTGATTGACTGACTGAATGGGCCAGTAGCAGGCCATCCATTGTGAAATTAATCAGCCATGTTTTAGCTGCGATTATGTAAATAGGAGGACGATGAAAGCTTCGTAATTTCTCGGTTTTGTAGTCAGATACGAGAGATTCAGAAGAGGAAACTATAGCTGAATAATTCAAAACAATCTATGAAGACCAGCAGACGTTCTCTACGTTACACTCGAGAGTCCTCTGTCATTGAAGTGAATCCTGTGTTGAAGTGCTGAGCTACCCCCCGCTGGTAAACCAAACGAGGTTACAGTGGCAAAAATGAACCTTAAAGCTTTTACCGCAATAATCCCTGTCTGAACCCAGATTCATTTTCGGTAAGTGATAGCCAACATTGACTCTTACAATTAACCTGCAGCTTTGTTGATTTAAAAGACCCAGATGGTGGCAGTTTTGATGAGGTGAGAAGCTTGACTTGTGAGGCAATCTTTGTTATGCAACTCATCCAGTCTGAGTGGGGTTTGTCTTGCAAAAGTGGAGCTTAGGAGGGGAGGGCTCAGTCTCCCCCCTGTTGGGTTTTTGGGTGGTGACACCCCAGGTTTCCCTCCATTTTAAAAACACTGAATCATCACTTCCTCTGTAAGCCTCTTTTGTGATCAAACTCCACTGCAAAACTAATTACATTTAAGAAACAACTCAATCCAGGGTCTAGCCAATAACCCAAACAGAAATAAAACAGCAAAGATAATATTGATGAAAATCATTTAAAAATGCGTTCCAAATACATTCAGCATACAATACTGTCAGGTTTCAGAATGTCACAGTTACAGTTGTCCAAGTCAATCATGAGAGGTATCTGGCATCCTTACAATGCAGTTGTGACTCAATCAGAAACTGAGGCAGACTGCACCAACTTGGTGGCTTCCACAGGAAGCATAAAGACCAACTGACGGAGGTCACTGGTGGGGGAATATTGCACTGAACCAAGGCCACAGAATGGCAACATGGAGTCATAGCATATGATGGGAAAACAGAAAAAGAAACAGACACACATCACACACACACACACACACACACACACACACACACACACACACAGTCTTTAAATTGAGGCATTAACTCCTCTGTCTTTTGGCTTAGATGAAGCAGAAGAACTTTTTCCAGCCCCCGCTTGAGAAGGTCTTGGCGCGGCCCATAAGTCCCAGTTTCCTGGCCCGATAGGCCTTGTGCTTGATAGCGGCGAAGATGGCCGAGTCGAAGGCCTCCTTTAAGTTATCTTGGGTCAGAGCAGAACACTCCACATAGTCCTGCGCCCGTATCTGGTCTGCCAAGCCACGGGCCTGTGAGTTTTCCACGGGCTTAAACCGGCCCTGGTTCAGGTCGATGAGAACGTTGACGTCGTATCGCAGGTCAGCCTGAGTGCCAACCAGGATTATGGGTAGTGTAGGATTGTGGGCGCGCAGCTGGGGGATCCACTTGGTGGTGACGTTGTGGAAGGACGTTGGGTTGACCACACTGAAGCACAGGAGGAACACGTCTGTGTGGTCGTAACACAGGGAGCGGAACTCGTCATACTCCTCCTGCAAGAAGAAATATGGGGTTAACATCTCATACATCTTCTGTTGATTTCATTTGTCTAACCCAGCTAGTCCTCATTTGCATGGAGGAGGGGGGAGGGTAGGGGAGGTATAGAACGTTTTTTAGTATTAAGATAGGTGATATGTCACAGTTTGAAAGACTAAGAATGTTATTCAATATTATAGAAGAATATGGAAACAAGACAACAGCCTACCTGTCCTGCCGTGTCCATCAGTTGAATTTGGACAGGTATCCCATCCACTGTAACCGACCCTGAAAGATCAAGTTACAGTTAATTTTTACAAATCATGATCACAACACCAGATCACACACCACGTGTGTATTTCAAGTCGTTTTTTAGTCATAAACCTTGGTGAAGTTATAATATTGAAATGGTAAACTCCTACTAGAATAACCTTATGACTTTAGTTTTCAAACAAAACAATAGCAAAAAGCTCTTCTTTCCGGGGCTTCAGCACGGTCTTTCCAGTTAGTTCAGTGCAGTCTCTACCAGCCAACCTGAAATAAACCCCATGTCTGTGCAACTTTAGATAACTTACCAGTAAAAACATCGAACGCTGTCTGATTGTATTCATCGGGATAACCGTTGGCAATGTAGCTGATGATCATGCTGGTCTTCCCTACGGCTCCATCGCCAACCAACATACAGCTGATGGTCGGGTCAGACCCGGTCTTTGCCTCTGCAACCCTGCGGCCCACCTCAGGTAACATTCCGACAGGTAGGCTAATCCACACGGTTAGCGTCCGGGAACTGAGCTCTTCCGTTCCAGGTAGAGGTTTCTGAGGGTTACTGGATGCGTACAGTATCCAGACAAGAGTGCAGTAGACGACCACTCTCCCCCAGACCCCCAAATGTGTATCCAATCGCCGCGGCCTGTGGTTTGATTTAAAAGTGCCGCCCAATCGCCTCAGTTCTCGCTGCGTCACTGATGGCTTTGATGTAAAGTGGTTACAATTGCCGAGGTCACACCCCTCGGCGAAGTCAGCACGTGGGAGGCAAATTTAAAAAGGGTTTAACGGTGTCTACGTTACAGAGTCCAATGAACTAATGAAACAAAAATAATGTTAAATGTAGCCTAGGCTACAGCACAATGTCAAGAAACCCCACAGTCAAGACGGTGTGGCTGAAGTCGATACTGGTTTTACCAGAATGGTGTCAGTAAACTTTAAAAGCTGGATTTTCTCGTTTTTCGTCTAGCTATGTTTTGTTTAAAAGCTTGTGATTGGTTAGGCCTACTTTATCGTTACTGAAAGGGCATGGGTTCGCTGACGTGGTTGGTCTGCACTGCAGAAAATAAAGTAGCCTTTATATCTGTGGGGTTGTGTTTTTATTGATTTCAGAGTCCTCGTTGTGTTGTTTACTATCAATAGAAGGTCTTGTCAACTTGAGGATAGAAAGTAGGTCTATTGTCTACTTTTATTTATTTGTAGTAGATACCAATACTTTATTTGGTTGTCTTGATTAATTTACAAGCCTGTCATTCTGTTCTTTTCTTAATTTACATTAGTTTAAAATGAGCCCAACGCACACAAGGAATTTCCTTATCTCGTGTTGCGTCTTTCCTCTAATCCCACGTTCCCACCATACAGAACAACAGCGATTGTTTTGTGAGACCGTTTCATGCTGCGCTCAACTCCTTCTTGGCCTTCCAGAGGACCCCCTTGGGTGACTCACAGGCCTTAATACCATTTTCTCTCCTCTCGGACTATCTGAACCCTCCAGTTGTTTTTTAGCGTAATGGGTCACATCCGTTTTTGGTGAGTACTCCCCAGAGCATGAAGGTGTACTTAGTCTGAAAAATATATCACACCTCTGCATATGTATTCTGTCTGTGTTGTAGTTCAGTGTGTCTACCTGTAGAGGGCTCTGTAACCACAGACAGGAGGACTTGCATTTTAATGTGCTTTTGCAACGCGCTCTGCTGGCCTAACGGCACTACCAACCCATTGTGCTGCGTAAATGCAGCCCTCCAGAGCGGACACGGCCTCTCTGTCAACAGCCGCCCAGTGCTCCGCTCAGCTGCCAGGTGGTGAACTGGACACAGCGCCAAATGCTCCTGGAGCTGCTGTGTGTTCGTGGGATTTCCTCCGTTGACGCTGGCCACTGTCACCTTTCTGTGAAGTCCATGTTATATGGCATACGAGACGGTAATTGTTTTACGATGGCGATCCCTGGTGAGCGGGTTAATCTGAGTGTCTTTGTAATGCTAATTAGTGAGTTGATGTCTGTTTGAGGTAACACCATTGTATGTTTACAGTTTGTCACTGTTTAGCTAATTTCTTGAGATTGACAAGATAATATCTCACACGATATATTCATGAAGGACCAGTGGGTTTATCAGATAAGATGTCTTGACGTAGGCCTGTGCCCTCTGCCATAGAAGTTCAGAATAAAGTTGGAGGGCCAGTAAGGATTTGTCATATGCTTCTCAGGTCAGTGGAAATATATTTCTGGGTGAAAAATGTAAAATTAGACGACGTTTCTTATCTTTCGGACCCTGCAGGAAGTTCTGGGGGCATTGTGTGTGGAGGTTTGTGTTTCCTGTGTGCCGACTGACGGCGTTCCTCTCGCTCCAGCTCCCACCTGCAAAGTGAGTGATTAATCGTGAATTTATTCCCGGACGCCACGGGAACGAACATCTGGGCCGGTGTGGCATCGGTCGCCCGTATCACTATCGCCACTTTTCACTCTTTGCCATGACACCCGCGTTTCACCAGCGCTCCCGCTTCCAAAACTCAAGGTAACATCTGTGTGCAGGAAACAGCTGAGGTCCATTGTGGGAACTGGGAACCATTGCACAGCGTCTCCCCATGTTTCCCTCGAGTTTTAAATGTGTCAGTTTATCATCAAAGAAAAAGAGAGTGTGTGGCCTCTGTATGCAGTCCAAGTGCACTACCTCGGTTGCAGTATGTGTAATAAATTTAATAGGCGACTCAGCGTGACTGCTATTTGTTTACGACCATTCTCAGAGGTCGGTGCGAATTGTTGCACCATCATTTCCTAACCTCTCCATCGGATGGCAGTAGCTCCCTGTTGATGTTGTAAGGGTGTTTTGAAAGCCCACGGCCTAGACCTGATGAGCACGCCATTGCCAAGTAACGGCTGTGCCCGGCTATTGTGTCTGTGTGTGTATTTTATTGCCGTTAATGATTGCGCCCTTTCTCGCTAGAAGAGTAGATAGGCGGTGTCAGGTAGCCCAGACATGAAGTCAAAGCCCTGCATGTTTTCCGTGGTGTAATCTCTGCAGTAATGGCGGCCTAATGGATTTCCTCCGTCGGCCCCTTTTACCCCGCACGATCCAGGCGCCTCGGCCCTTAAACATGCGCGTTTGATCAGCTTTGGGTGCCGGGTTTGGCTCAACTAACCATATCTGTCATCGTGCTACAGTACTCTACTTCACAACCTTAAAACAAAACCTCAGCACAATAGAAAATCTGCTAACAAGGTATTAAAAGATTATGTTGCCCTAAGCTGGAGATAAAAACTGCTTGAGTAGAATCAAATCACAGGCGCATAAAAGTGACCTAAAGAGTTGTGTACCACAGCATCCAAATTATCCCCGCCTCCCCTACACACACACACACCCACACACACGCATATACCCACACAGTTACTCATGCACGCACACACACTCACTCACACACACAGTCACACTAAAGGTCTTACATTCGAGCATATCTGGTGAAACATTACCACAAAGTGTGCAGTGCTTCCTTTTGAAACATTCTGGAAAGTTTTTTTGCCGAGGTTATGTTATAACAGGATTTTGGTGGTGCATCCTGAACAAATGAGATAGGTTACAGTTTCCTGAGCGACCTCCCGTGGCGTGGCTGTGGATGATGACCTGCTTGTGGCCGTGTTCACCCAGGGGGGGCCATGGGATTGGACACTCCAGGGTAAATCCTCTTCTGCTCTTTCTGTTCTGTTGTTGTGCGGGAGAGACACTGCTGAAGCGGATGCTGCCTGGACACTCATAAAAGCCTCCCTGCTGGATCCCCAGGCAACCCCCCCCCCCCACACACACACACACTCACACACACACACACACACACAAACACACACACACACACACACACACACCTAAAAACATTGTGTTTCAGTTCCCTAATATGTGACAGTCATTTCAGTATTTCTCTGCTGAAAAACAAAACACAAATATCCTTCAGGTTTGACTTGGCTGGAGGAATGTCTGGCTGATTATTCCATTCATGTGATGAGCTTTAGGGTTATGCATATTCAGCTGCATTCCTAAGTTTACGGTTCCATGCACAGAGTGTGTGTGTGTGTGTGTGTGTGTGTTTGGGGGGGGGGGGGGGTTGCATTTTTTTTTTATCTCTGTGTACACTGAACCTAGATCATACACCGCCATGTAAATGGCTGTGCAAAAGGAGGTGTAACTTTAGGTATGACGGCTTCAGAATCATTTTGATGGTAAACTTCTGGCAGACTCTATTGAGGAGACACAGACACTCATGGGGTGCCTCTCATTAGGTCTTTTATACACCCTCCCTTCCTTCCTCAATCCTCGTCCTCACTGATCTAGATAAAGAATGATGTGGCGGCAGTAATGGAATAGTCTGTCCAGTGTTAGTTATAGATCCAGTGGGAACGCCCCTCGAGGATCGAGCATCGAGGACCGATGTTGAGAGGCACCCAAAAAATCCTCCATAGAAAGGCATGGTGTTAGTTCGTAACGTCTTCACATTCCCCGCCCCTTCTGTGGCCCAAAGTCGACGTGTGAATACATTGTGCCAATCATGTGGTGTGTTGTGAATACATTGTACCAATTATGTGTTGTGATCTCGCCGCTGGAGCGAGGTTGGTCTCGAGAGGACTTGCACACGTGCAGTTCTGCTCGAAATAGATGCCCGATAAGTGCCCAGAATGCATTGCAATATGGCTGCCGAGCAGAGGGACTTGCCTGAAAGGACAGTGCTTGTAGTAGGGAGAATCACATGGTCCCCACTGGCCTAGCCCAGCCGCCTTCAGAGAACCAGCTTTGCAACATGCTCTCCCCTGACCCATAGAATGATGAATTGATTGACGGCAAGCGAACAATAGCCTACTTTTTTACAACAAATCCATGTACCGAGTCCAGGGGGAAGTGTACTAGCAGTGAGTGGTATTTATGACAGTTGTGTAATATACTCCACAACTGTAGAGGGAGCCCAGTAACTACAAAAAAAAACAACCCGAAACTGCATTGGATACCTTGAAATGTTTAACTCAGCTATGATGCTGGCCCTTATCCAGCAGACATCACATCAGCACAGGTCTGAGCAGTTGCCTATATTTGCCACAGACTTCCTGGAAAGATTTTCAGCTAGCACAAACATTTCCGACGAATCATTACCTGTGTGGTAGCGGCTATTGTTTGGTGTACCTGTTTACATGGAGCCGGTTGGGTGTTGCACCTAGTGAATGAGCCGATGTTGAAATGCTGAAGGATTTGTGTGCATGTGTGACAAGGTTGAGGAAAGAGTCGCCTTGTTGGGAATACACAACATATTGTTTGTCAACAGTAAACACAACAGGAGCAGTATATAGCAGAAGATGCTGTTACTGACACTGAACCGGACATAAATGTGCTCTCTGAAAAGCCTTTCATAGTCCGTTGCCATTCCCCAGGCAGTGGTGATGATGGTTTCATATGATCGGATGAGGGTTTTTGGGGTACACACTCACACACACACACACACACACACACACACACACACACACACTCTGGCCTGCGCTCAGGATAGATGGACTTCACAGCTCGCTCTGAGCAATGATATCAATGGAAGCATCACTAACCCACACGAAAAAAAAAACAGTGTGTTGTACCCACGTCTCGGAGTTTTGGGCCATCACAGCTACCGTACGGGGAGGACAATGGGAGGCCCTGCTGCGGCGGGGTCCAGAGGTCGCGACCTCGCGGTGACCTTGTGCGGTGCTATTGTTCCTGAAGTGGAAAGAGGGGTGATGAAATGGTGCGGTCCCCCCTCGCTATCACCGCACGCAGGATGCTGGCTCCTCTCCCAGCGTCCTGACTCACACGTGTGTGTGGGTGAGGGAAACGACTGACTCACTCCGACTGGACGTAGAGCCACCCCCTTGTCCCCCCCCCTCACACACACACACACAAACACACACACACACACACTCCGCTCCTTGTCTCCTGTCCTGAACCGCACCGCACCGCACCGCGCCTTGCCACGCCACCTCCATCGCACCTCTCCACTGAAAGGAATACCAAAGAACTACAAGTTCAGCTGAAATGAGGCATCGCTTCATCACTGGGCCTTCAAACACAACTGCTGTGATAGCACGGTCCATTAGCTCTGCTGAAGTACGTGTGTTTCGCTATGACATTCCTTCCCCTCAGACATGGTACAGAATTACATTAACTTGAGGCTCCATCCTACACACTCTTCACGTTTGTCAAGCACGTTCATGGATATTTGGCTCTTGGCTGAAGGCAATGCAAGCCTGTGTGTGAGTGAGCCATGCAAATATGAATAAAACGTAGATTTAAAACTTGAGGTTGTCTGAGGTTACATACAGTAAATGAAAACATGTAATAAAATAAGAACGGACCTCATGCCACCTAATAACTCAGCCTCAGTCAACCTTAGCTGATTTTCACTGAATAGTACTCTTCTTGTAAATCGTGGCCAGTTTTGAAATACCGACCGTCTATGTCAGCCACCCATCTGGATGATGGTAGTGTAATGGCTAAGAAGCTGGGCTGAGCTTGAAAATTTGTAGGTTCAATTCCCAGTGTCCACCATTGTGCCCTTGAGCAAAGCACTTAACTAACCCCAAGCTGCTTCAGGGACAATTGTCCTTGTAATATAATTGACATATGTTAGTCACTTTGGATAAAAGTGTCTGCTAAAAGAACAAACGTAAATGTAAATCTTTGCTCAACGCTCAGGAGGGGAGGTTAGTATCATCATCATACTTCTGACGAAGGCAGTGGCTAATTCTCGAGTGAATGTATTTATCTAAAGCAACACAAGTTCATCCAAAGTGCTTTACAAGTAAAACAAGAGTATTTAAAATAGTTGGGCCCCAGCCGTGTCGTGACTGGCTGGTGCACCTGCAACGCACGCCGCCTTTTCAGATCTCACCCCAACTCTCTGTCCCACTCATTCCTGTCTGTCTCTATACTGTCCTATCTGATTAAAGGCATAAAGACCCCAAAAAATATACTTTAAAAAACAAAATAAAAATAAATAAATAGTTGGCCTACACAACAATACGTATCAATTAAACACATTTGGGGGGGCGCGGCTCTCTCGGGTCATGGTAAAGCCAGCGTTGCCTCTAGCCTTGTGACCTGCGTCCCCAAGCTCTAACCACCCATGGCATGAAACTCTGCACCTCGACCTGCGTCCCTCATTCTCTCACTCTGTTTCCCTCTCTTTATTTTCATCTCACTCCATCAAAGCCAAGCGCTCAGGTGGGATGGTGGGAGATATGTTGTTCAGTGCGGGCATGCTGAAATTCAAGACTCTCTCTCTCTCTCTCTCTCTCTCTCCCGCTATCTCTCTCTCTTTCAAGCTATGTTTAATTGCTGGGATGGGTCAGCATGCTGGAACAAGTTGGGGCAGTGGGAAACTGTAGCTTGGATTTTTAGCTTTTTAAAAGTATACACCCCCTCATGTATTAGGGGCCAGGGCAGGGAATATATCGTTAATCTGCCACAAACAAGAACAAAGACGGTCTCTAAAGTTTGGTGTTGGTCATGTCCAAGCAGAAGCACCCACTAGTCGCCACCTTTCCATGGAAACTCCTTCTAATCAGTGTTGTCTGCGTGATGGCTTTTCACCAAAGCCTGTCCGCATTTATTTATTTTTTTTTTTTTAGTGTTCGCAATGTCTACTACTCCTAATGAGTCTTTTAACAAGTTCCACTTTGCTCTTATCATCATGTCCAGTCGCCACTCTAATAGGGATTAATTTCTTTCCTCCCGTTCCTCAAGTCGCGGCCTTCTGTGTTGACGTTCTGTAGATAGCTGAGAGTGGTGCTTGTAGAAAAAAGGGCATCTAAAGGGGGATTTAATTGCCTGCTGCCTGCTGACTCATGAAGCTGTTTGATGTTTGTCATAATGTTGGTTGCAAAGAATACCCTTCGAGCTACGGAGGCGTGATTTTAGTGTAAAGATAAACAGATTATAAGGAAACTCAAAACGCAAAAACTGGAGATTGGACGCCTAGATTGTCCTGAAATGATTAATCTGTTTTCAAGGGAAAATCACCCCGAAACAAACACAGCTGCAGGATACTTTGCCCGGCCATCGAAAAGGATTTCATAAATGACTTCAGGAAGTGGTTTGCCGGGAATCAAAGGGGTTGACTTTAGACGGACATGTTGCTCTTGGATGCGGTCAGGCTGGAAAGTGAATTATCAGCGAAACCTCTGGCTTTTGGGGTCAGGAAAAGGCAGGCGTTTGGCAGTTACAGATTTGACAAGGATTCACCACCCAGTCCCCAACCCTATCCCGTACACATAGCTTGGCAAAAACACATGCTGCACACACAATGGTGGGGTGACTGAAATGTGCTGCCCTACTGTACTGATATACACTGTATTAGATACTGTGTGTGTGTGTGTGTGTGTGTGTCTGGCTACTGTGTGTGTGTGTGTGTGTGTGTGTGTGTGTGTGTGTGTGAGAGTGTGTGTGTGTGTGTGTGTGTCTGGCTATTGTGTGTGTGTGTGTGGCTACTGTGTGACTGAGTGTGTGTGTGTGTGTGGCCTGCCTACATGTTTTACTCCATTGTTTCTGTGATGCATGAGCAGAAATGTCACCTAGGGGAAGAAGAAAGGAAGAGTGGTCAAGACTCTCAAAGTCATTCCTTAAGCATACACATGACGTGCACACACACACACACGTGTACACACACACACACACACACACACACACACGTACACACACACACGCATACGTTTAGTCCTGGGATCATTTTCCTTGGGACATTTCAGGACAGAGCGATGTTTTTTAGCTCAATCACTAGCATTAGACTCCCAATCCATGGTGCTGCAGGTTCGAGTCCAGAGTGAGTGCCTGGCCGAACCGCACAATCAACCCAACGCAGGTAACGTGTGTGTTTGTGAGTGTGTGTGTGTGTGTGTGTGTGTGTGTGTGTGTGTGTGTGTGTGCGCACTTCTGTGTTCACTAGTTGTGTTTTATCCCAAAGCTGTGTGTGTGTGTGCGTGCGTGCGTGCCTGCATGCGTGCGTGTGAGAGAGAGAGAGAGAGAGAGCACATAGATCTGCAGCTTCTGTGTAGAAAAATCAGTGTTGTGAGTTCACTGGTTGTGTTTCAGCTCCTGCATAGTATAAATCAGTATTGTGTGTTCACTGATAGTGTTTTATCCAAAGCTGTGTTTGTGTGTGTGTGTGTGTGTGTGTGTGTGTGTGTGTGTGTGTGTGTGTGTGTGTGTGTTTCATCCAAAGCTGTGTTTGTGTGCATGTGTGTGTGTGTGTGTGTGTGTATGTGTGTGTTTCATCCAAAGCTGTGTGTGACCTGCGTGTGAGGGGGAGATTGCAGCCGGCTCTGGGCCTCCTCTTTGAAAGCTCTTATCAGTGTTCGGACAGATCCACAGCCTCTGCCAGTGGAGTGGACTCTCAGTGTGTGTGTGTGTGTGTGTGTGTGTGTGTGAGTATCACCAAGGGGAGAGAAGGCTTGGGGGCTGATAACCAGTCCGCATTCACCCCTCAGCCCTCTCAACAGCACAGTAGGGGCTGTTATGGAGGTGTGTGTGTGTGTGTGTGTGTGTGTATGTGTGTGTGTTCATAATGCTTCGGTCTGCAAGACATTCGAGGCTTAAGAGACCCACCTAAGATATCCTAACAGCATCATCTCTATTTCGGACCCGCTGAAGGACGCCTCAGTATTGGGCTGTCTCCCAGTGGGATCCGAGTTTCCATATTTAGCCTCTTTAAACGGACCGTCTTCATTTCACAATATCCGACCCACTCTGATAACTTCATTTGTTTGATGCTGGATGAGGTTTGTCCAGAACATTAGAAGACTACACCGGAAATTCCGGTCTAATCGAATCTGCTCGTCTATCGATAACATTGATGAAATTGGTAATACTGTTAACCTGTTTTTTTTTTAAATTCCATCCTGTCATCTCTGTGTTATTGTTTTGTACAAAAGCTGCAGAAGATGAAGCTATGAAGATAATTATATACCACTTCTTTAAGTATAGCCTCTATACCTTGACAAGCAGATGTGATTAGACCTGTTCCCCCTGTTGTAGCCTTCAGACATTTGGCATAAACCTCATTTGTTTGAAGTTGGAATTCCTTTCCTTGAATCTGAATTTGGGATCGCTTATGTGGACAGACATAACTGATCCCCAGACTGGGGTTTCTTATCGTGTCTCACTCAGCAATTTGATAACAGGACCTGCCACATGGGTGAGCTCGTGAGTTTCTAAGCAGGAGCCACCAAGTGGACTGTATGTAAAACCAACACACACACACACACACACACACACACACACACACACACTTGCAAATGCATAAGTAGAGAGGAAATCTACATGCACATACACTCATGCTCACTCACATACAATAGCGCATGCATAAGCACACATACAGTACATAGACTTAGATGCACATACACAGACAATATGCTAGCTACACGTTAGTTAGAGTCTGGGTTTATGGTTGTCGTATATCACAACATGCATACCGTACGTGTTTGTACTGTACAAATTATCCCCTGTGTTTCCTCACATGGGTCCAAGAACATGCACTCTGTGTGTACACACACACACACACACACACACACACACAGTATGCCTTTTCAGATCCATGCTTACATGCATTTGTTTACACCACACGGGTGAGCCAGTGAGTTTCCTCATATGGGGCCAAGTGGATGTACACACACACACACACACACACACACACACTGTCTGAATACCACACCTACATATAGGCTATGTGCACACATGCTCGCGCACGTACAGTATACGATAGCACATGCGTAAACACACGTCCACGCAGACATCATGAAAGTAGTGTCTGGACTCATGCCTGTCGACTTTAGATCTCAACATCTACAAGTGTTTATACCGGTTTATACCGATAAAAGGATGAGCCCCTGGATTTCCTGATATGGGGTCAAGAGCACGTACATGCATCCTCCATACAACACACACACACACACACACACACACACACACACACACACACAGGCATTCTCATTCTTGCCCTCCTGAGATGTTTATGTACATGAAGAAATACACACACACTTACACATGCACACACACATATGCACAGTCATGCTACCCTCCTTAAATCTGTGCATGTGTGTGTTTAGACTACATGGGTGACCCTCTGAGTTTATTAGTTTTAGGCCCAACCTTATGTACATACACACAAACATACACACACACACACACACACGCTGCATGGCTGAGCCTGTGAATTTACTAGTTTGAGGCCCACAGTGGTCATCTGTGTTCTTTTAAAGCAGTAATCAGGAGGCTGAGAGGCTCCCACACAAAGGCTGTGTGTTTGTGTTTGTGTGTGTGTGTGTGTGTGTGTGTGTGTGTGTGTGTGTTTTGTGAGGGTTTTTTTCCCTTTTTTCCCTCGGTCATTGTCTGCAGCGCAGAAGGACCGGCGAGGAAAAGCGTTGAGCTCCAGGCCTCCACAGGCCGGTGGGAAACATTGGGCTTTGCTTCCTGTTCTTTGAGGGAAAAGGCACTCTAGTAAAATGGCAGGAAATTTCGAGGGCCTTTTGATATTCTCAGCGCTGTTTCGCGCACATAAGTGTTTACAGTTTCAGTTTTGTCAGGGCCATCTTTATCGGCCCCCAGAATCTGTCTCCTGAGAGAACGAGAGAACTGGGGGTGTGGGGTCGCCTGGGGCAGGGGTGTCCAGATAAGGCCTCCCCATTATGATATTTATTTATTACACACATTTGAATGTGTGTTTGTGTCTGTGTGTGTGTGTGTGTGTGTGTGTGTATGTGTGTGATGATATTTTGGTGGCTTCCAGTGTGCTGTTTCCCTGGCTCTCCGCTGGAAGTCTCTTTATCAAATATGGTTCCTTCCTCTCCCCCTTTCCAGGAAATGGACCCAAGATTGTGGAACTATTTTGTGGTGCAGCATGGCCTACCTAGCTATAGCTTGAGCGAGCAAGAAACGCAAGGCTGATGCCCCTGTATGATCTCAGTAAAAGGGGAAAAAAACAGAACGTCCAGGTGGAGACCTTTAATTAACTTCATAGCTGTAGGTATTAAAAGACACCCCACCCTGTCTCCCCCTTCCAAGGAATTTGCTGCTGGTGTTTTGGAGCTAGACTCCAGCATGCTGAAATGGAGTCACCTGTGTGTGTATCTCAGAATGCTGCCTGCCTGGGCTCTGCTGTGTGTGATGTCACGCCCGGCTTTGCCGTGCTGTGCATGCTTACTCCTCCTTTGACAGAATACTTTGGGGTAGTCTCTCTCCCCCCAGCCTGAAGGGGGAGCTGTCTGTTTTCTAGTCCATCTAGGCTGGACAACTGGCACTTTTGATTGGCGGGACTGTTCAAAAACATCTCCGACTAGTTGTTCGGTATCTGCAGAGCCCCTTTAGGGAGAGCCGGTCCACTTTCTATTAACTCCATTGTACCGGATTGTTCCTGCAATCTGTTGAAATTCTGCTAGGGGCGCTGCCGAGCAAGTGATAAATGAATTGTGGTCTATGGAGCTAAGCGGCTTAAACTCGTTTTTTTCACAGTTGACAACTTCATTTCTTAATGTACATTGTCGTAGTAGCTACCTGAGCATAGGTTTTCCACTGGAAATGAAATAAAAAGTCACTCATGTCCTTTCTGCTTTTCATAGGATGGGCTGCTTTCCGCGTAACATGCTAGCATTTAGCTCATGGATGCTGATTGGTCAGCGAGAAATCGCGACCAATTACGACGACGTCGTGAAGCTGAACCTTCTTTTAGGTCTATGGCCGTAAAGTGGTTCGCTTTTGTGTCACGTGACATGAAAACTTTGAAAGGGTTTTTAGGAATAACAACAAATATTGAAAATTGCATTGGTCAGCTAATTGTCAAGTCAAGTTATCCTGCATCGCATGCATTAATGCAATTTCAGGAGAAAAAATTATATAAAGACAAATGTGGTATTGGGGGGTTCAGCTCCATTGCTACCCATTCATTCATCACTTGCTCGCGATCGCCCTCTAGTTGCAGTACCATGCGGAAGTATTTAGCAAGTGGTCCTTCTCCCCTTATTAGACATTCTCTGGTATCTGCTCTGGTCTGGTGTGATCTCCCTCAGTGTCATGGCTACCTTGAGTGTGTTACTTAGTCATGACAGTGTGTCTGACAGTTCATTTTAGTGTGTGGATATGGCCGAGAACCCCTGAGTGTGTGTATAGTATAAGTATATATACTTTTTTGATCCTGTGAGGGAAATTTGGTCTCTGCATTTATCCCAATTGGTGAATTAGTGAATACACACAGCCTACTTGCACACTTCAAATACTTAGTTTAAGCATACAGTGCAGATATTGGTACAATACTAACCATCGAAAAGTGGGCACAACACAAGTAAACGCTTAGTGCACGCTAGCAGTGTACTGGCGGAAGTATGCGGTTTGAGACAGCCCACCAGTATGCCTACCAGAGGTAGCCAACTGCTAGGCTAAGTTAGCAGACATACACTAACCAACACATTTGCATGTCTGATTGAGTGAAATGGAGTCTTGAGGTGGTTAGCCAAGGCTGCCACTGGACATTTGATTAAAAACACTGATCTCGATATGCAAAGGAGACGATAAGATATGATCCAGGCACCGGCAGAGGTGCGACAAGCAGACACGTTTCACAGGCAGTTACACCACCTGTAAATGCAAAGATAAAATCTCATGAAACAATATTCATTGCAAAGTTAACACATTATACTGTTAAACATCTTAATAGTTGTACTCACAGTTACACATGCAAATTCACGCACATCACTGCTCTACAAAATGAGGCCCCTTTTGTTGTACAAATATACAAACTGTGCACAAAACTATGAAAAAAAAAACCACCATTGCGCAACTAAATTTACCTTATTGAGACATAATGAATTCTCACAATAAAGAAAAATGAAAAACTTCATTGTGCTACTATATTGACCTTAGTGCATATAATGCATTCTTACAATAAGAAAAAAATAACAAAAGAAACAATATATGATATGCAATATGATGTACCTTACAAGAAATAACTGCTGTTATAGGACAAAAAAATATAATGCTCAACAAGGGTGTGTTCAAATTGATGTTCTTTGTTGCAGCTGCCGGCATCCGTTTTACATTATAATCTTACGGAGTAGACTGTCCTCTCTGCTGTTGGCCGTTCATAACTCTTAGTTATTATAACTGCAGTTATTTTCTGTCCAGGCTTGCATTTCCCTACTAGCCAGAGTAAATTTGTCTATGTGTGTGGGTAGATATCTTTAGGAAACCAGAGGTGCATTCAAATTTATAAACAGAGGTGAACTTTTGTGAATGTTTGGAAACAGCATTTCGTTTGTCTTGAATTCGCCACCAATGCTTGCAAACAGTCTGCAAAAGGATTTGTCTGTCTGTCAACATACAGGACCGGGTCGGACGATGGGTACCATTGAAATGGGTTGTTTACACAAAATTGTTGAAATGAAAACACGTTTGACGTGAATGATCGC